>NC_056747.1:1068387589-1068687589 GCF_019279795.1 Protopterus annectens | reverse complement strand
CACACCATCTGTAGCCACCACAAATTCCTGTTCCACGCTAACAGACGCTGACTGTTCTTCCTCTATGGCCACTGGTGATGCGGTATGTGTTGGCAGCAGAACTGTGTGTGGGGAAGAGGGTGACATAGCTGGGATGGCAACCATTGGCACAGATTCAGCCCCTGACTACCCTGCCTGTACCTCATGCATATGTTCATCACTGCTAGTATCTGTGGGGACACTAACATCAGATGGACCGCAGGAGGGTAACACACCTACATCACCTGTGAATGCAAAAAAAGACTCTAAATTACAATAGATGCAGACACACACACACACACACACAGACACACACACACACACACACACACACACACACACACACACAGACACACACACACACACACACACACACACACACACACACACACACACACACACACACACACAGACACACACACACACAGACACATACACCATGCATGTGATTTGACAGATGGCATGCAGCTTAGACATTAATAGTGTTAGTAAGCATACCCCCTGGGGTGCACAATACAGCAAGCAGGTGTCATATCAGTAGCCATGCAGTTCACACAATCATGGTAGTATGCATGCATCCCCGTGATACACCATGTGGACCAGAACAGGATAACAGCACACATGACTGATGTGACCTTGATATGTAATCTGCTGACGTGTGCATTAACATGCATACATATCTGACACAATGGTGTCCTGACATGTACAACATCGTAATGGCCATCACATTGCGGTGTTGTCTGTATGCCCTACCGATAGAATGCATGTTTAGCAAATGTGCATGTGCATAGAAGGGTAGTGTGAGCCATCTACATTGCTCTACAGTGTGAAGTACAGACACTGTGCCATTGCATGGCATCATGAGGTGTCTATATTGCTATACAGTGCATAATATGTACACATTGCATAGCCATAACTGCATGCATACCCATGACATAACTGCGGATTGCGACCCACGATGCTGAGGTGTGTACACACCAAACCATGCTGTGTCATGTGACAGGTCACTGGAGGACCTAAAGATGACACCCCTGCACAACAACTACAGAGTCTTAGCTGCCTGGCAACCATGTCCACACATAGCGGACTTTTAAATTCAACATGTCCAACATGACATTGCTGTACCACACACACGAGGTGCACAGCTAACGGTGATGTCCTACAGCAGCAAGGGAAATGTACAGTATATGTGGCCTGATGTGGTGTCAATGTCTGTGGAAGCTGTAGAGGTGACTACTGTCATGTTATGACACAGGCGTGATGTTCAACACATCTTATATGGCAGACATCAGTGACACCTCCAGTGGCTGTGCACAGGCTGTTAGGATGTCCAGTGTACCACATCAACTGTATAATCGGTCAACTAAGGCTATAATTGGACCGTGTGTGGACAATGTGAAACAGGGTGTATACACATCACATCTACTGTGTGGCTACGTATCTCTGGCCATCCCACATGGCCATGTGAGCACGTGTTGGACAAATGTGTGTGATGGCCATCTATCACACATGTCTGTGTTGTCCCATATGACATACACCCATAGATGTCAGATATCTGCAAATCACCATGACACTGACATGACTGATGTGTTTGTGTCACACACATGTAACACCCGTTATGCATTGGATATCATCACCATATATGTGTGTCACCTCATTACAGTGTTCATACTCCATGTGAATGCTGTCTTGATGTGGGCATGTCTGTTTGCCTGCACTGGTGTTCTTACTTATCTGCACATACTGGGCTATGCAGACAACAGATTGTATGTGGGGTATGGGTTATGGGATAGTGTGACATTATTGCAGCCAATACACTACGTGTCTGGGACATGTCAGATGGCACATCACAATCTGTGCACCCATTGCAGGGGCATATGACACAATGGTGACTCCTGTGGGCTGCCCATATCACAGCTCACTGTGTGGTACTGTTTGCGTACCACACGTGTTGTTCCAATGTATAGTACATATGCCTCCATTGTAGAACACCTCCACTGTTGTATGCATAGCTGACCACACATGTAGCAATGACAAATACTCTGGTTTCATGTCGGTGTATCATTTCATTTATATATATTGCACATGGGTGGCCTGTGTGAATGATGGGTGACGTGACCTGTATTTCGTGAATGGAACGAACATCAAGTCTACAAGTGTTAACTGGCCACATGGTGAATAGATCTATGCTTTTACATGCCTGATACTGATGAGTCTCACCTGCAATGGGCTCATGTCTGTGCGGCATGCCAGAGGTACCTGTATAGGGGTGACACAGCAGTATGAACATTATCCATGACTGCATGACAGCCACAGGGTGCACTGAGCATGTTAACACATTCGCCTGTACAATAGCATATAGTATGCACATGTGTGCATACACAGGGTAGCATACTGTAGTATGCAGCATGTGTGTCCACATATCATGCATATGTTGTTACATTACATAATGTACAGTGACACATACACGTAAATGGGATATAGTAGCCATATGTGCAGTACTGATTTACCAGGAATCTCCAGGCTCATTGGTTGGGAGACACCCACCTCCACGATGGCAGATAGTGTTTGTGGATGCTGCTATGAGGGTGTCCCCAGACTGGCCAGTAACTCCTCAGTGTGTGTGAGTGGGGGCTAGGTTGGTGGCCCACCACCTGTTCCGCCTTGTTCCCTGGTGATTGCTGTGGCACGCTGTTTTGCATGCCATATCAGGTCCGTGCAGTGTCTGCGCACCTGCTGGTAGGTGCGGTTATGGCCACCCACATCGTTCACCCTCCTGCGCAGATCCTGCCACAGGTCATCCCGCTGTTGGGCATGCTGTGGCACATGGCTGAACAACACCTCATAGTTCTCATGGAGGTACGGGATGAGGACATCATCCTCCTGGCGGCTGTAGGCTGGAAGGCGTGTACGAGGCATTATCTGTAAGACATAATGATGGTGACAGGTCACAGTTTCAGAGATGTACAGAGATACAGCTGCACATACATTTCTATGACATCTAGTACATCTGCACAGTTATCTTTGCAAATCACTATGATGACACTGACATGACTGACGTGTTTGTGTCACACACATGTAACACCCGTTATGCATTGGATATCATCACCATATATGTGTGTCACCTCATTACAGTGTTCATACTCAGTGTGAATGCTGTCTTGATGTGGGCATGTCTGTTTGCCTGCACTGGTGTTCTTACTTATCTGCACATGCCTGGATGTGTCCACGGTATTGCTGTTGACCTTGATGCTGTGTATATGTCACATATCAACACGGACACAGCCTTAATGGACTTGAGCAGTGACAATGCACACATAAGCATGGAAACCTGTACATGCATGTGTTTTGCCATATACATCTACACAGCACTGTACAGCTGTTCAACATCCTGCCACGGATCGCCTGTGTTGCACATGTGATAGACATGGGACAATGGCTAGTCGGACATCATTCGCAGGGATGGTTATCAACCATAGCATGTACGGGCAAGGTTTCCTAGCTGTAACCGACAGACATTATGCCACCGCGAGGTGTATCAGTGCCACATTACTGATCCAGACAGTTGATACTACATCTACCATGTGACCATCACACCATGTATGACTGGTATGACATGTGCAGCTTTGATGGGCAGGGTTGCATGGTATAGCGGGAGTATGTCACATGTATGGCACAGGGATCTATCCAGCATGTGGCAATCCTAGTATTAGTATGGTGGCTGTCCATGTCGTATGTCTTTCAGATCAGGATATGGACATGTAGCATGTCCATCATCATGGTGCAGCAAATGTCTTTATGCAAGGTAGACAGCATGCTGCGTAGTGGAGGTGAGGATTGTGAAGGCTGGTATCGCCCATCCACACATGGCCATTACTCCTTAAAGGTGATATGTGATCCAATATTGGTCAATGTGATCCATTATTGGTCACCCCAGTGCTGTATATGCCTGTCCAATGATCTCCATGCTCATGGATGGCACCCTGTCATGACATGGGTACCTCGTATGACTACCTATGGGGCCTGGAGATATCACCAAGTCAGGGAGGTGTACTGCACAGCACCATCCCTTACACAGTGTCCATAATGTTGACCACAGCCTAGGTGGTAGTTAATGGGTACAGGGATGTTCACCTAGTGGTGACAATGCTGATATCATCCATCAGACTGTGCACATATGTCACACACCTCACCCACACAGCCCATTCTGTATGTTGTTCACAACACTGACACAGCTATTGCTCATAGGTCATGGCCATTCACATCCTTACATACACAGATGCCTAACATTTGTCTGTGTGGTATGGGCTACAATAAGGGTGGAGTACAACACATTAATCCTGTTTTATTTGTGGACTTGTAATTTTGGGCACCCCCCTTTTTTAGGGGGTTTTTCCCAAAAGGCCCCGGTAAAAACCCAATGGAAAAAAAAAAAAAAAAAAAAAAAAAAAAAAAAAAAAAAAAAAAAAAAAAAAAAAAAAAAAAAAAAAAAAAAAAAAAAAAAAAAAAAAAAAAAAAAAAAAAAAAAAAAAAAAAAAAAAAAAAAAAAAAAAAAAAAAAAAAAAAAAAAAAAAAAAAAAAAAAAAAAAAAAAAAAAAAAAAAAAAAAAAAAAAAAAAAAAAAAAAAAAAAAAAAAAAAAAAAAAAAAAAAAAAAAAAAAAAAAAAAAAAAAAAAAAAAAAAAAAAAAAAAAAAAAAAAAAAAAAAAAAAAAAAAAAAAAAAAAAAAAAAAAAAAAAAAAAAAAAAAAAAAAAAAAAAAAAAAAAAAAAAAAAAAAAAAATTTTTTTTTTTTTTTTTTTTTTTTTTTTTTTTTTTTTTTTTTTTTTTTTTTTTTTTTTTTTTTTTTTTTTTTTTTTTTTTTTTTTGTTTTTTTTTTTTTTTTTTTTTTTTTTTTTTTTTTTTTTTTTTTTTTTTTTTTTTTGTTTTTTTTTTTTTTTTGTTTTTTTTTTTTTTTTTTTTTTTTTTGTTTTTTGTTTTTTGTGTTTTTTTTTTTTTTTTTTTTTTTTTTGTTTTTTTTTTTTTTTTTTTTTTTTTTTTTTTTTTTTTATTTTTTTATTTTTATTTTTTTTTTTTTTTTTTTTTTTTTTTTTTTTTTGTTTTGTTTTTTTTTTTTTTTTTTTTTGTTCCCCCCTACAAAACCTTGCTGTCCCCGGGGTAAACCTGGGTTTCCCCCTTGGCAACCAAAAAAACCCTTATGGCAAAAAAACCCATTTTTCCAAAAACCCCTCACCAGGGGGGGAAAGGGAAAAAAAAGAACTGTTTTCCCCTTCTTTCCCCAAATTGTTAATGGCAAACCCAGGGGCCCCAAGGCCCCCCCCAAACCAAAACCCCCTTTATAAGGGGGGGCCAACCCATTTTCAATAATCCCTTCTGCAGTGATTTGGGGGACCCCTTGGCCCCTTTCTAGGCCCCTTTTTGGGTAGAGCACCCCCCCCCCCCCCCCCCCCCCCCCCCTTTTTTTTTTTTTTTTTTTTTTTTGGGAAAAAAAATTTTGAAAAAAGGTTATTTGGGGGAACAAAAAACCAAAAAAATACCTTTCAGGCACATACCTGGAACGGCACACCCACAGCTGAGGTGTTCCCATATCCCACTATGTTGTACACACATCCTGGCTAGTTACTTAGCACAATGCATCAGAGGTGCTCCACGTGCAACTAACTGTGTCCAGAACTGCTATACACATTGTAACCAGCTATAGATTCAACAACACACCTCGCAGTTACCAGACCTCATTTGTTGGTGTACTGGACAGTAGGGCTCAGACAGCTACTACTGATGTGTGACTGACACTACCCCACACTTAACTGGGATAGCCACTCATGTACC
Source organism: Protopterus annectens (assembly GCF_019279795.1). NCBI lineage: Eukaryota > Metazoa > Chordata > Ceratodontiformes > Protopteridae > Protopterus > Protopterus annectens. Next base: position 1,068,681,745 of record NC_056747.1, on the reverse strand, counting down.
GACACATCTGTGAGTCATAACCTCCACTCGGCTGGATCAACCCATACACACCACCTCCAAGACCAACATTATCCTTGACATGAACACTACCAACATGTGACTGGTGTTCCACACCTGGGGATATCCCCTCATTGGTGGATTCCAAACATATGCTAATCACCCTTGTTAGCCACATCCTGGCACCACACCCTTCACGGCATACACAGTACATGATTACTACAACACCTACTACAGACGTCTTATGACAGTGGTTGTTGATGTCATGACACCCGTGCAGATGGACAATGCACATACAAACGTTGAAACATACCCCAGTGCACTGCATTAGCATGTACATGACTGCATGGATCATGCTATTCCACACAGAGCCATGATGGTACACACCAGATAACAGACGCCACTCTGGTGGTCAAGTTCCATGGACATAATGTACAACAACAGGTGGTGGCTGTTGCACAGTGGTGTACAATCCCATGGGTGGAGTAGATCACTGGTTAGCCTCGGTAGGGCCACGGGATCCCTCATCACATACTCCAAGACTAGCTACGTAAACATTACTGCGACACATTCTGGGGTGTACCACAAGGCATTATGGTGGTATGTCAGTAGTCAATGGCAATACCCACATCTGCTCTCAACTACAACAGTCACTCAGGAACATTACAGACCCAGGTGATGTAGGCAACATGCTGGCAGATGGATTCAATGCTAACATTACACCCTCACAATCACTACAGGGCCACAATCCATGCAGGAACATTGCGGTGGCCCTGTGGTCACACCAACACAGTACTAACCTGCACTCTATATGTCCTGGGACACTGGCCCCATGTCACCTTCCAAAGTCCCAGGCTGTGATGTCCACAAACCTCTGAATGACATGTCTCCCCACTAGGCCACCATATTCAGTAATAGCCTTGTATCAGACATTGTGGCCCCTGAATGGCACACAGCAACAGTTATCACACTGCACACAGGTGGCGCCACAATGCACGTGTGGGACTATAGTCCTACACACCTGACTGGACTGTTCTGCATGGCTATGGGGCACATCATCATGGACGTCATTCACAGAGACATTGTTGGGCTCCAGTCCTGTGATGCCACCTGGGTTGTACTTGTTAGGACCAGAGCATGGCCCCTACACCTGGTGGACTCCTTTCATACAGTTACCAGGGTAGTTGATGATGGTACGGGGGTCCACACATCCTACATTGTCCTCTCATTGCCTTACAGCACCGTTCTCCATTCTGGTATTGACAACATACACATCCACCTGCACATCGTACCCTATGTCTCAGGATGTTATGCAATGTGGCTCATGGACAGGACGCACACAATGAGGGTAGCATACCATAGTACCTACTGCATTTCAGTTACACTTGGCATACCACAGTCCTCAGTCATAGGGCCCCTCATGTTCAGTATATGCTTCCCTGAGGTACAGGCTAGCACAAAGGGACTTTCCCTGCCTAGCTTTACAAACCCTTGCATACAAAGCACCACGATTGATCCACCAGCTGATACTGACTCTATCCATACGGGTGTCACTGTGACAGATACCTGATATGAATATCATGGCCTCAAGCTGCATGCACATCACCTTTGCATTACACCATTCACCCACTGACTATCACATAGGTGGTAGTCCCCTACATACATGTCACATTGGTACCTACGTAGTACACACGTATGTCGCACCCACTCCTATGGTTACCATATTGCCACTGTGGCGTGGATATCCTTCTACGTGGCCACACTTATCTGTACTGGGTGTGTAGCTGGTACATAGACACCCATTGTACCTCTGAACTCAAGACTTCTACACACATTCAAGTGTACACCACCCCGTTTAGGGTGTACCTTACACAACAGCTACAGCTTTACATACCACAACATTAACACGCCTTAATGTTTATTGAGCTCCGACAGTTGAAATATGCGGCTGAACTATGGACACCACGTCTGTACACATTTGCATACTACATACTCAGGGGTGACCTCTGCTGAACAGACAGGGCCCATGTCCACAACAATATTAATGGATATACTCCACATACGCGACATAAGCAAAAGCCACTGTGAGCAACATGCCCATGGATATGTGCACACACGCAATGATGAGTGGGATGTGCTTCAGGGTTACATTCCCAAACCGGACACTCACCATGCTTTGGAACATGAGTCCTATGTACATCACGCAGGGACACTCAGTAGCACTGGTCATGTGATACCTCCCTTGGTGGTTGGGAGACACATGTACGCCAGGTATCACTGCAGTGGCTGTACTGTGCAGAGGTGCAGGTAACACATGGCTCTGCTGTTCACAGGACACTACCCTAGAGAGGTGCCACTGGTGTGAACACTGTAGTTGTGCTTACACATACACTTGCCAGACTGCATAGTACCCCACTATGAACCTGTGAAGCTATTACATGTCCTTTGTGCATGGTTACTTGGTAGCCCTTCCATTTAGATTAGCTATCATGCTATTACAACATACCGTGCCTACAAGCCATATGTATCCTGTTATTGTACATACCAATAGACGATACCTTTGGTATGCATGATATGCCTGTTATGCTGTGTAGAATATCTGACATATCTACCTACAACACTATACATTACACATATTTTACATAGTATCCCATAATGCAAAGCATACTTGCACAGTGGGACCACCGTACACATGTCATTGTTGTTATATGCCCATACACATGCCTACTGTGACAGTATATCAACATATACTATCCCCTGCTATGGCACGTACTTGTTGGACATACCCTACCACTGACGGCGGGTTGTATGGAATTGTTCTGTTTAAAGCACTCATGTAGCATCCCTTATGGTGTCTGTGATGTGTACCTTGTGGCCCACTGCTGGACACACAGTTTCTACAAGCGTTAGTATGCTCAGCAAGACATCACTACATAAATACCTTTTCCCACTTTATGCATTGCGGACACTTTTAATTAATGCAAACCATGCTATACATACAGTAAATAATTAATACAAAACATGCTATACATAAACTTACATACCGAGTGTTCTACATACCTTTTTATCGTTCTGGACTTTCGTCTCTATCTCTCTCACACTGCTTAAACAGGTATATGGTATGAGCATACGGTTTGAATGTCTGGCAAGTCATCCTTATATACGTCGATACCTGTAACATGTGGTTTCCTGCCGCCAATTGGTGTTCCTGAGTGACTAATTACTTGCACATCATCTGTGTAGCTACTCCATTCACCAATTACGTGGCAACAGTGGGGTATAATTGAATTCTACACTTGGGTGTTGCCCATTTGCCCTACCTTCAGGGAGACCTTGGGTATTGTGTTTTGTTGTGTGTAATTGCAACTGCTATATGTAGAGACAAGTATACTTTGGATTCATGTCCCCTGTGGATTGTGTGTGACAGCTAGAGTATGTGTTTCAACATGTAGGTGTACCTGTCATCCCAACTGTCTGATAACAGACAATTGCAAACAAAACCTGTAACATCGCCGTTTGTTCCATTATACAACGGCTACAATTATGCATGGCACCTTTAATTGTGTCTCTCACAAGGTATGTTGATGGTTCTGCAGATGTAATTGACTGACTGGATGTTTGTGTTGTTATTACAGTCTGTATTGCTATAGTTTCTAGTGTGGGGGATGTCGGTGGGTGTACGTAGCATATACAGGTGTGTGGGGCTTGCATTTCTACATATTCCATATATATATGTGTGTGGGCTCCATCCCTAATTAAAGGGCTATCAGTTAGTAGACTTATGTTACGGGATTTTACATTGGGCCATTGTTAATTGGTTTCTATATAGTATGCAGGTGAGGTTGATACTTCCATACCTCCAGAATTGCAGCGATATGTAAAGGGATATGTCTAAATGACAGCTATCCCATGTATTTCTGTCCCAGATATTTGCAGTCATTGTGGTTGTGTGGGCAACAGAACCTCTTTGCCATGGGTTGCCACCTTTTCATATGGCCATTGTTGGACACTTGCAGGACACACAGCGGTGTTTACAGGCCGACACATAGTCACGGTCAGTACACAGGATAGCACATACTTTTATCCTCAATACATACCTATTGTTGTGGGACTTTGGCTACTTATCATATTGCATGTAACATTTACGTTTCTTACATACAGGCATAACTATTTAATGCAACTATTATATAATATATGGGACATATTAATGTCCTACAATCTCGGACATTTGCCCTTTGTTAAGTTTTATGTCAGGACACACCTGCCAGGGAGAGGCTGTCCCTCCTAATGTGGGATAGGTGGTAACCGTATGCCTACGGCTAGCTATACCCACACCTACCATAATGATCTACCTCCGAGTTGGTACTAACAGACACATGATGCGGACACACACACACACACATTACAGTCACACGGAGACGCACACGGCACCCTCAACACACACATACACAGACTACGGCACTCACAAACACAGTTGAACGCAGTACCTACATGGACCGTAACACCGGCAGCGGTAACTACATGTCCCTTCATATCGTCATACTATTACTCGCGGTTGTACTGTTCCGGTACTGTGTTCTTTCGGGCTTTCAGCCTCGTGGTTACGCGTGTCGGTATGTTACACATTCCATAGTTGGCGGTATCCTATTTGTTTGTACCTCCAAGGTGTTATGAATGTCGTTGACCTATCTATATATATTTGCAGATATCGTTGAATCCGTATATATCAACATATATCACTCTATCGCCCTTTCTATCTGTATTATATATATGTATATATGTGTACATATATATATATATAGCTGACAGTGAAAGTGACAGGCAAGCTACACCTTTCATTGTGTACTTGTCGGTGTATACTGTTTCCTGTACTCCGCACGTTTGTGTCTGTACCTGTCACATTACACACCTGCCATAGGTTAGGGTTACCAGCTGTCCCACGTTGCGAGGGACAGTCCCTCTTTGGGCAGTTGTGTCCTGCAAAATATTTGTAAACATGGCAAATGTGCTGAGATTGTAGGACATACTTATTTCCTATAGTTTATGTAATAGTTGCATAAAACAGTTATTCTGTATCTGAACCACCTATATGTTATAGAAACAGAATAAGTAAGTAAACATTACAAGAATAAGCATTTATCTAGGCAAAACAGTGAAGTTCTGATTTTTGTACTGGCCGGGTGTATGTGTCGGCCTGCAGACATCTGACGTATGTCCCACATTGGTCATTTGCAGAGGTGGCAACCCTACCATAGGTACATTTTGGCTAGCAATAGTGTTAGGTGATTCTATACATGATTGCGTGTTCTACTCCTGGCAGTGGTCGTTTTACCCTTCAGAGCAGGCGCTATTAGTACAGGGGTGAATAATGCTGGTTTCACCTGTTCTGGACATCATTGACCATGATCTGTGTGATATTCGGAGAAGCTTATCCCTGTTTCACGCATATCCGTATAGTCATATTTAAACATCGCTTACCAGCAGTGGGCAATGTATATTCCCGCTAATGTGTGCTAAACATGATCTGATGACCTGCATCCGACATGCATTACTCGTGCCTTCGGGATTATGTTACATCCCTTGCAGGACGTGGGACCGGGAACATGCACGACGGTCACTGCATTTAACACATGGATATCTGGGATATGTATACGTGTTATGTCGTTTTGTACGTGGAGTATACTACGGCTGTTACTCCATACTGCACTCACATGGGTAACTCAGTTAGTTTACATATTGATGAGTCCAGTTAATGGTGTGTCCATGTGATGTTTACTAGATGTGCTCCGGCATTGGGTATGTATATCACAGTGAGCCACACACGATACTGTGCTACACCTTCAAACAACCGTAGGTGGGGCATGCTGGGGTGACGAATACCTGTCATGGGTACAACCCATGCCTTGACACACCATCCATGATTTTATTATGTGGAGCCCCTCATTAACGCAGCAGGGACTCCGTGATGAGTGTGTGCAGAACAGTGCTTACACACATGTGCTCCCGTGATTGCCAATGCTCCACTAAGCGACAGTTGGTTACTCGATGTTGTGGCGACAGCGGACACTGTTTGCCCCATTTGGTGTATGGCCTCTGACAATCAGCCGTGTACCTACCAATGTACCTGGGAACCTATACACACAGCACCACCATATGCTGATAGGTGCATGTACTGTTCAGGTGTTGACATTCCGTGTTCCAATAGCTGTTGTGTGTACAATGATTGAGGGCTGCCTATGTAGGATTCACACAGTGGGCCACCTATACATTACAATTTACAGGTGGTCATGTTTGTATGCCATCCATTTTACTGTGTGCGCAGGTGGAGAGGTGTGTCAGTCCATAGGGGCCTACACTGTCAGAGCATGTTCTATACGTTCCCTCCTTGCCAAGGCATAGGCATATTGGGTACGCCTCTGTCTGCCTACTGGGGCTGGCACAGTGTGTTCATGGTCTGAATCCCTCTGTGCCTGTGATGGCCTTGGCAATTGCGGTGGGCTATGAGGGCCTTCACCATTTTGTCCCTGCTGCAGCTGTTTCCGCAGGATCATATTATGTAGCATGGCACATACTATGATGATGTGGGCACACATGCCTGGAGAGTACTGCAAGGCTCCACCAGATGTGTCCAAGCACCGGAACTGTGATTTCAGCATCCCAAACACACGCTCTATGATGATTCTGGTTTGTGCGTGTGCCTCATTTTGGCGTTCTTGCATGGGTGTGTGTGCATTTCTGATGGGAGTCATCATCCACAGCTCCAGTACATAGCCAGCATCCCCCACAAGGTGGCCATGTGGGATGTCTCCCCTGACAAATACCTGATACAGCTGTGAGGCATGCCAGATATGGGAGTCATAGTAGCTTCCAGGGCTGCCAGCACACGCATCCATGATAATGCCCTGGGCATTGCACACGACCTGGCAGTTGATGGAGTGGAATCCCTTGTGGTTTATGTAGCGCCTACCATGCTCACCGGGTGGTGACTTGATTTGTAGGTGCATGCAGTCTATCGCATCCAGTACCTCCAGGTAGTGTGCCACACGGTGGAAGTGACGCATATTGCTGGCCAACTCCTCCTGAGTTCAGGGGAAGTATATATGCTCATTGGCATGTGGTAACATGGCATCCAGGAACTGGTGTAGTACCCTGGATGCCGATGCCTGTGAGATCCCCATTATATCTCCAGTTGGCCTTTAAAAGGTACCTGTGGCTAGTATTCACAAGCTTACACATACCTTAGTGTCCACTAGGATGGGTTCCCCTCTGTTGTTTCTGGTTACCAGGTGTGGCAGGCACAGCTCCACTATTTGCTGTAAGATGTCCCTGTCCACCCTGTAATGCTCTACTATCTCCAGATCATGTAGCCCCTGGTAGGTTACCCTTGGTCTGAACACTCTTCTCCTCCTCCGGGGCCTGTGGTGGTTGTCGTCATACTCCTCCACAACACCGTCAGTCTCTAACACATGCTGATGAATCACAGCTATGGCAGCTCCCAGCATGTACATTTTAAAAGTTCCCCATGTGTTTACACCTATGGTGCAGTGTTTGGGAATACACAGGTGTGTGTAGGGTGCTTTCACACTTTATACTATTGTGCTGTGAACACCGATGATGTCATAGGGTGTGTATGTATGATCGTAGCTACAGGGTATCTTATGTGTTTTACTACCGGAACTACTATTTTGGTGCCTTTGGTGTTGAATTACATTTGGCTGCGATGGATTACCGCTTGACCTTCCCTTTACATTTCTGCATGTTCCACCTACCATTTTCTGGCATGCATCCAGCAGCCTGCTTTCATTTGTACTTTCCTAGACCAGGCTTATCTTGGGTAATGTGTGCTATTGCCGGTCTACTGCTGGTTTGCTTTGCTCTGCTATGACAGATCTCCTATCTTTGCAATCCAATGCCTCCCCTCCTTTCTTTGCATTCCAATGCCTCCCCTATCCTGTTTTGCAGGTTTCTGCAAGCAGACTAGTCAGCTGCTGTCGATTGGCCACCGTGAGGTGATTGGTGTTAATTGCTCATTAGTACTCCAATTACCCTACTTCGGCATTTCCTTCTTTTCTTCCCCTGACCTTCCTGTTTGTGCTATTGTTCGTGGCGTGTGCATCTGCTTACCGGGTTTCGGGCATGTTTTCCTCCCCGTACACATGCGCTTTCGGGCACCATGTGTGCTCTCAGCTAAATGATTCTATACCTTCCTCCCCACCCCTGTCCTGCAGCTTTGCTTAGCAATGGCCAGGCCAGATTTGCATTGCTCCAATGTGCTTACTGCTATGGTGGCACACCCCTCTGCTGATGTCATGTATCTCCTCTGAGCCACTCCTCGGTGTTATAGCGCTGCACTGTATGGTACAACCTTCATCCGGCGGGACGTTTGCGATTCAGTATTACCTGCCTCATTTGCATGGCATTGACTACTAATTCATAGTTACTGCGCCAAACACTGTCGCAGGCCCTTAGCAACCCTTGCACCTTGGTTGTGGTGTTCCATGCCTAACATTGCGTATTATGGTGTAAACCTGATTTGTATTACATTGTGATTTTATGACATTTTTATATAATTTCTTTATGTTCCTGTTTGCGCACACATGCCCTGCGGTTGTACTGTGCGTTACCGTGGACATGACATTAAATGTTGTTTTTTAGGTGTTGTGCATCTTTTCTTATGCCATTGGCTGTGTATTTAGCCATTGGCATATGTTAACTTTGTAATACATGAGTCTGGTTCGCTTCCATAGCTCCGATGTTCTGTTTGGGAAAATGTAAACCGTGTTTTTTGGTTTACATTTCTGTGGGCTTACGCTACACCTGCACCACTTCATGAATCGCTATCTGCCTTCATTTGCATGATGCAACACTGCGCATGGGGTGATTAGCATACCTATGCTGTGGGCTGTGCAGTTCTGGCATATGCCGGTAGTGCACATGGAATTGGATCGTACCTGAATCGCTCGATGGCCATATTTGGCATTATTCCGCCTACGCTACTCCTGTGCCTGGCGCAAGCTTCATGAATCCTGGGGATCATCTCAATATTTGCAGTAATGGAGAGGACTCCATAAGTAAAATCCCCTCTGTTAATCAAAAGAAAGTCATAGACATCTCACTATACGAAAATACCTCCACAAATATAATATTAATGTCCAAAACCATCTTGCAAGTATTGTCCAAAAATGTTTAAACTCTACACTCGCCATTCACGATGTGATAGCCAATATACAAGGGGGTTTCAGTAATAAAAAGGAAAATCGCAATCGAAAAAAGAAAACAAAAGCTCCTGTTATGCAATAAACACATGAACAAATACTTGCAGAGAATGGTAATAAGTTCTGAAAGATGTATACAAGTCCGTATGAAATCCCAAAGTTCAGTCGACTAATATTTCTAAAATATAGCTAGATCACCACCATATAAATGAATACATGACATCCAGTTCAGCCAAATAAATTCAATCCAGCATCCCCATGTCCACGAGCATGAATGGGCCCCAATCTTATATGCCATTAATACAAAATGATTGAATAATAAACAAATGAATCAGTACTTACAAAAAATGATAATCAATTATTAAAGATGTATACAGGTCAATTTAAAGTACATGAATTCAAGTTCAACTGATGTTTTCTAAAAATAACCAGAACCCAATGGTGTTTGTAAATCCATGCAACACAGTTCAACCAAATGAATTCAATACAGCATGCCCGTGTCCATAAACACGAAAAGGCCCAAGCCATACATACTATTTATGGAAGGTCCAAAATACTCAGTCACAATGGATGTCACAGAAATAAGTGTATAATCTGGACAATCCATGCCATGAAAATTAATCCATGGCTCGCCTGATAATCATTTAATCAAATGTCCCACAAAACCGACCGCAAAAAATGCCTTGACCGTCGCCAGTCCACTTAATGAATTCTTCCATGCAGGGTGCGAATACTTTAATAAATAACCAACACAAGTGGACCACAATAAACGCCTTGACCATCACCAGTCCACTAGATGAATTCTTCCACACAGGGTAGAAATCCCTAATGAATGACCAACACAAGTGGACAGCAATAAACGCCTTCACCGTCGCCAGTCCACTGAATAGATTCTTCGACACAAGGGACAAATCCCTCTATAAAATCCAAGGAAGCTGGTCCGAAAAAGAAACAGGTAATTCCTGAAGTCGGGAATAAGTCAATGATAGGAAAAAACAAATGGTGTAGCAGCCACTGATAAAAAATGTGCTTACTCAAGAGCCAACAGTGAGGAAACACAACCAAAGAGTCCAAAGCAGTTCTCGGACGTACGGCAGGTGCAAGAAAATCCAATTCAAAAAAGGAGGACAGCACCCGATGAGTAAGAAAACAATAAATTTAATGTGGCAACACAAAAAATACACACACAATCAGACAGGTTTTGGCAAACCTGCCATCTTCAGTGATAAACACACAATCTTCAATGGTATAATATATACACCAATCAATTAAGCATTTAAAGCAACATCACCATGAGGCTGAAAACCCAACCATTAATTATAGGTGATCATTAAGACCCAGGCAAAACAATCCACCCAGCCTAATTATCCAACTTTTTTTCTTTTTTATTGAGTAGGGCATGCCTCCCTAACTTATTGAACCTGTCCCCCTGAATATTGTCAATAATCATAAAATTAAATCTGGCTGTAGTGTAGGTCATTACATGTTTATATAGGGCACTGGATGTCCATTTGTCCTGAATGTCACTAAAATGTTCAGACATACGTATACGTAATGGCTTAGAATTCAGCCCAATGTAAAGAGAAGAGCTTGAACATGTAACTAAATAAATCAGCCAATCAGTCCCACAATTGGCAAAAAATTGAATATCATAGACTTTGCTGGTGTTTCTGCTGAAAAATTGTTTGAATTTTTGCATAAACTGACAAAATGAACAATGACCACAGGGGAAGGTCACAATCAGTTTAAGCCCAACTAAAGTGAGTTGTCTTTCCGAATATGTAATGGAACCACCATGTTTATAATGGTTAAAATACGATCCAAGAGTCCATCACGATTTTGAATTTCACACTACTATTGGGGTTTTGATATTGTGAATGTTTGGCTTTAAAGTCTGGAGATACTGAAGTTCAAGATTTTAGTATTTTGAGATTATAAAGTGAATATATATATATATATATATATATATATATATATATATATATATATATAGGTTTACCATCAAAATGTCGAAGGTTCCTTTACAAACAGCATGTCACCCAGACTACATTTTCAAAGTTTCACAATGCCAAACTGGAATGATACAAAATCATAATAACGATAATAAAGTTTGATTTATTATTATGAGTTAGTTACTGTGAATGGAGATGGTGGTACATTGAGGAACGGGGAATTTACCATTTTCCTCACTGTAGTGAGATCTTGGAGTTGGTATATATAATTTGTAGGGCGTGTGAAGGTGCTTGCCCCCCTGCAAAAACCTAAAAATGACATATGAACCTTTGAAACTGAAGGTCTGGTATGTTGAGTGTCGATCACTGTGTTTCTAACTTTCAACATTTATTTATTTGTTTTATTTATTGGCATTTGTTAACCAGGTTAGTCCAGCTGGGTTTGTGGCCCATTTTCAGTGGAGACCCGAGGAGAAAAGCTCCGAAAAAATAAAAATACAATTTTAGAATAAACAGTTTAAAAATAAATGCAAGAACAGTTATACAATTCCATAAGTAATAGCTGACACATGGAGAATATTACAAAAAAATCAATACTTAAAGTCAAGGAAAAACTAATTCTAATACTGTAGAGTACCAAAGTATGTACAATATGTACAACAGAGAAAAAAATTAATAAAAAGCAATTTGGGGAGAAATATTATTTAGACCTACCATCTGTAATAACTCACATATGTAGATATGAGACACACTAATTCAAGTACTGAAATATATAAAATATGTACAACAGAGAAAATACCTGAAATATATACAATATGTACAAGAGAGAAAAATATTCAACAGAAATGTTTAGACAGATATTGTGTAAGTAGGCATAATACTAAGCTTAGGTGAGCTAGTGTGGAAGGAAAGAAATGAAGGAGTAGGAGTTAAGTTAAGTTGGGGTTTGACAGGGGCATGTTTTGGAGTTAAGTAAATGAAGTTTAAGTTTCTCCTTGAAGTGAGATGGGTGAACAATGCTACAAATTTCTCTAGGAAGTTTGTTCCAAGCTTGGGCCATAGAGTACTTGTAAAGAAGTTTGTCTACAGCTTTTTTGGGATAGTATATTTGTAGTAGCTGCTGATTTGATGTCGTAAGGGTACAGGGTGGAGAGTACTTAGTAATGAAGGAAGACAGAGAAGGACATGCTAGAGGTTTATGGACTATAGTGTGTAACATTTGCATTTGGGCTAGTAACAATAGATGTGGGAATTCAAGCCATTGGAGAGAGTTTAGAGGTAGGCAGTGATGAGTATTAAAGGGAAAGTTAGTAATAAATCGAGCTATCTTATGATAAGTCTGTAGTTTGTTTAAGATAGTAATTTGAATATGGGTGAACATGGGAGCAGCATAGAGAAGGGAGGGAAGGAGAAGGGCTTGAGCAAGAGTGAGTTGGGAATTAGTTGTTAAGAATTACTTATGGCGATATACATTGTAGAATGTGTCAGTTAAATTTGAGCTCATCATCAATGATGACCCCTAGGAGTTTAGTGTGGGATTCTGGTTGAATAGTAGTGGTATTTGAGGATATAATGGAAAGGAAGATTTGTGGTGGGATAATGATTGAGGGAGGAATAGTAGGAGTTTGGTCTTTTTTGGGTTAAGGATGAGGAGATTGCTAGATAGCCAATGTTCAGTTTCTAGGAAGACCTGTTGAGTGAAAACTTGGAGTATGGAGATGTTATTTGAGGTAGTAATGAGAGTAGAATCATCTGCATATTGGATGAGGGAAGATGTATTGCAAGCTGTATAAAGATCATTGGTGAAAATATTAAAGAGAAGGAGCCCTAGGATGGAGCCTTGTGGGACCCCAGTTGGGACAGATAAGAAAGGAGAGGAAGAGGAGAGCCATTTTACTGATTGTTGTCTGCAGGATAAGTAGCTAGAGAACCAGGCAAGGGAGGAGGAAGTCATATTGAGGTTAGTAAGTTTGGATAGTAGGAGAGGGTGGAAGACTGTATCAAAAGCTTTTGATAAGTCAAGGAAGAGACAAGATACCAGTTTGTTATTATCAAGGGCTTCAGCAATTGTATGAGTGAAATATAGGAGGGCAGTAGTTGTGCTATGTTTAGGATGGAAGCCATGCTGGGTGGGAGTTAGGAGGTTGTGTTCAAGAAGGTAGTTGAGTAGTTGAGAGTGGATACATTTTTCAAGAATCTTAGAGAGGGGGGATAAGATGGCTATAGGTCTGTAGTTAGAAGGTTCAGTTGAGTTTCCACCTTTATGCAAGGGAATGGTGTAAAAAGATTTCCAAGATAAAGGGACAGTAGCCTCATGTATAGATCTGTTTATAAGTATGGATACTGGGAGGGCAATAGAATCAGCAGCAAGTTTAAGGAAAGAAGGAGGTAAGTTGTCAGTGGAGGGAGAGCAGGGTTTGAGTTTCAGGAGAAGTGATCTGATGTAGGAAGTGGAAACAGGGTGCAAAGAAAAAGGTGAGTTTTTGGATGGTTTAGGTGGGTTAGGCTAGATGCTGTTTTTGTTTGAGATTTTAGTTCGGCCTTTTCCTTCAAAATTGTTTTGCCTTTGTGCACATGTGAATGTGCGTGTGTGTGCGCGTGTGTGTGTGTGTGTGTGTGTGTGTGTGTGTGTGTGTGTGTGTGTGTGTGTGTGAACGTGCATTTGTGCACTTGTGAACTTGTGTGTGTGTGTGTGCCCAAAAGCCTGTGTGTGAGTGAGTGTTTGTGTGTACATTTCTTTGTTTGTCGGGGTTTATATACCCATTTCTATACTACTTCAAGAAACTGATTTTGGCAGGTAGTGTTTGATGATTTTTGCTAAGGTAACTCACCTTGCACTCAGTCATTCAAGATCCTGCAATAATTTATGGTTAACCCCTGAGCCACTTCAAAAAAGGAGGCCAGCACCTGATAAGTAAGAAAACCATAAATTTAATGTGGCAACACCAAAAATGCACACACAATCAGACCGGTTTTGGCAAACATGGCTTTTTCAGTGATAAACACACACTCATCAGTGGTATAATATATACCCCAATCAATTAAGCATTTTAAGCAACATCACCATGAGGCTGAAAATCCAGCCATTAATTAAAGATGATCATTAAGACCCGAGGAAAACAATCCACCCAGCCTAATTATCCAACTTTTTTCTTTTTAACCCCTGAACCACATCTTGGAAAGGTTAAGCCATTATCTTCAAATATTTGCAACAACTGCAATAAAAATGTGGAAATATATCTTAGAGTGTGAATTTCAGTATAAATTCCACATGGTTCTAGTGTCAGGTAGAAACACAAGCCATGTGCTTCACAGAAAGATACAAACTCTGTACCTGTTTCTGTAAATCCAAGTGGTACATTTTTGCACTTTCATTATACAGATTTTTGCAGAAGTAAGGTGACATGTAAAACAGTGTTAACTGTAACTACAAAAATACTTTTTGTTATTTTAATGTAAAGGTGATAGAATAAAAATGCCCAAACAAGAATATTTTAAACACATAAAAGAGATCTGGACAGCAGGCATTGTTCCAACCACTCATGCATTTGATATGGGTCAATGAGATAAAGACTAGTAATGAAAATAACTGGTTTGTATTTATTAAGAATACTTCTTCAACAGCAATAAAATATATATATCTGTATGATGTGATTACACTGTAAATAAATAATGGGGGGATGATTGCAAATGTGTCTACATAATAGCCTCATGTTAACACATATTTAAGCATTGTGTTTTTATTTGTTTTTATTACTGAGACATCAATAATAATTTATTCCCAGGATGCACATATTAGGTCATCCCTGTCATCTGTGCTCTCCCTGATACTGTGACATCTGCTCAAGTAGTGGGTTCTTTTATTCTCTTTCATTCAGAGAAAATATACATATTGCCTTTTCATTAATAATTTTCTGTTTTTCAACTTTCCTTTAGGCTTGGATGTAATATTAATTTGGAGTTTTCCACTTTTCAGTTACTTAATTATCCTAAAGTATTGCTTTAGTAGTAGTAATAATAATAATAATAATAATAATAATAATAATAATAATAATAATGTACATGGTTGTGATTACCTGTAGTGATCTGTACTGAATGAAGTGATCCCAGGGGTGTATTTTCTGTTACCCATCCACTTGTCAAAGCTTCTCGTGAAGAGTGTTAGTGAGGGGCTCTGCCTAATGTAGTTAGGAATTTTGTTCCAAAGCATGGGGAGTCTCTGTGACAGGAATCTATCCCTCCAGCATGTTCTATTTATTGTTGTGGTGAGGTTTAGCTCACTATAGAGCATGGCTCGCAGTTACTTGGGTTTCTTTAGGTGGAGTATGTCCATCAATCCTGAGCTGGACATGGCTTTGTAAGTCAGTCAGAGATCACCTCTGAGTAAGCAATATGCCACTGAGTACAGCTGGAGTTTTTTCAGTTGGGCTGCATAGGACATAGGTTTGAGCCCAGTAATCCTCTTGGTGAGGTGCTTTTGTGGTCTTTCCAGCTGTTGGAAGTGTCTTGTGAGGTACATCCCAAATGGGGCCTTGTACTCTATGATGGGTCTGATGAGTGACGAGTAGAGGGGCACTATAACCTCTTTATTTCTAGATGCGAACCCCTTAGTAATTGGATGGGCCACATAGAAGGATTTCCTAACTACTTTGGCAATATGATTGTCAAAGGAGAGATTACTATCTACCTGGGTCCCCAGATCTCTTATTACCTCTTCTGTATTAAGGGGGCTGCCGCCTATGTGGTAATTCGTGGGTGTTTTGTTTTTCCCAAATGGGATGACTATGCATTTTTTGGCATTTAGCTTGAGGCCATGACTTTGACACCAGGTGTCTGCTCAGTAAGGCCTTTTTGAAGGATGTCCGTGTCAGCCGGAGAGTAAATCATGGCTCCCAGTTTGCAGTCACCGGCAAACTTGGCTAGCCATAGTCCTCCTGTGTTTGCCTGTACTTCTGAGAAATATATGCCGAAGAGTAGGGGTCCCAGAGCCAAGCCTTGTGGGACACCACTTGTGACTGGTTTAGAGTCGAACCTGGAGCCCATTATTCTTACTGTATGAGTTCCGTCTGTAAGCCAGTTGGCAACCCATCTTGTGACGTAGGGGTTTATGTTCAGGATGGTGAGTTTTTAATACCTAAGTGAGGAATGGTGTTGAACGCTTTGGCGAGATCAAGGTAGGCTGTGTGAACCACCTTTCCCTCATCTATGGCCTTGGTGACTGTCTCGAAGAAGTCAACCAGGTTTAGTAGGCATGATCTGCCCTTAACAAAGCCAAACTTGGTCGGGTAAAGTGTTTGGAGGTTCCTAATGTCTTTGTTAATGAATTCCATGATGATGATGTACAAAACTATCCTCAACCTTCTCTTAGAAACACTACTTCACTGTTAAAATATTACACATTACTATATATCTCTGCGATACTTACCAGAGTATCATAGGTAACCTCAGTCATGTTCCCTTCTTACTTGCTATACTACAACATAACACATCTTAGTGTAGCGTAGTGCAATCTCAAAGTTGATATATTTAAGTGGCAGTTGGTGTGGGGTGCAGGGGGGCCCCTGTTTGTAGCTGTAGAAGTGTAATATCGTTTATTGTTTTATTTGTTTCTGTATGTAGTTGTGCCGGAATATAGTACATGCTGATTTCCTATGCATTTTCAGTGTTATGTGATTCAATGTTTTGAATTTTCAGGGTTTTGAATTTTCAAGATTTTGGTCAGAATGTTTTGAATTTCAGTATTATGGGCTTTCAATGTTCTAAAGTGAATATATATATATATATATATATATATATATATATATATATATATATATATATATATATATATTTTTTTTTTTTTTCTTTTTTTTAATTTTTTGTTTACAGTTTTTTTAATAGATATGTGGTTTTAATTAATTTGATGATGAACTTTGACCCCATACTTGTGTTCAGTATTAAAGTATTTAATCATGTTGTTTAAACTCTTCCAATAATTCAGAAGAAGTTCTGTTTCATTGGAATGAAAGTACTCAACCATTTGGCTAGCTATCGTAATACTGTTCTGTCATTGATAAGGCAATTTTTAAAGAGCTTTTTCTGTTTTTTATAAAACATTTGGACTTTATCAGCTATTGTGTGCTTGTCAGTTCTTCACACATGATTTAGCTGATGGTACAGTTATACCCAATTTCTGTACGCCATAACTATATAACAGGGAAAAACTTTCACTATATTTTTATGCAATGTGCTCAGTATATATGCACATGCCCAAAACACAGCTGTGTCATTAGTAAAATTAGTACATTTAATTACTAATTTATTTTAACTTTTGTAACTTAGAATTATATGCTGAGAGACATAACACATGTTTGGGGTAAGGAAGCTGATGGGATTCAAACCTATTGATGTCCTTCCATATTACTGTTGCAGAATTCTTCACCTAATGGATCTCCTGCCAATGATAGCCCAACATCTGGCCAGTGTATCAAAGCCTTCAGCTCTTATAGGTGGCATATGTCACATGTATGCTCCCTGTTCATGATATAGAGTGTAAAGGTGATTATGGACTCAAACACTTAGAACTTCCTTGCCACCAGTCCAAACACCATTATCATAACTCAGTCTGGACACCCTTCTGCTGTGCTGGTTACCAAGCCATTTTTTTTCAGATTATTACCCAATTGGGGTTTCTTCTTTTTCTCTTTTACTATCATCTGGAATTGTGTTCATGTCATGCAGACAGGAAAATGTCTGTGTGTTAGTCAGATTCCCCAAAAAGACTATCATGACCAGTGTCTTTTTGTTTTTTTGCTTGGATGCTTTCCATGATCATTAGCAGTGTTCTATCTGCCAGGCATTTATTTGTGAGACCCCACATAGTCACCTCTCCTATGTTTCCATATACCTTTGAATCAATGACTTAAGCTGTTGGCTCAGGGTCGTATGGTGGAATCCTTCCCTCCTGAGGGTTAGCCTTCTGCCAAGAAGAAGGTCAAAAAACTAGAACTGGTTTGCCTGCTGTCCAACCTCCATTTCATATCTTTCTCTAGGGGCTAGTGGAAGCCCTGAGGATCATCCGGTGCTTGCTTCAGATTCTTCTGCCATGACCCTGTCAGAGGCTGGCATGGATCCAAATTCTTGCATGTCCTCGGAGGCTTTCCCAATATCTGCATCTGATGTTGAAGGGGAACCTCAGCTGATAATATCTGTGGGACTGAGGAGGATTCCTCAAATTTTAGTGAGGGAAGAGGTTCCTATCATCCTTATTGAATCGCATCAAAGGTCTGACCATCCAAGAGTTTTTCAGGCGGATGTCCCACAGAAAAAGAAACAGAAGACTAAACATTTTTTCCCCTGCTGTTAAGGATCCCCACAGTGAATGGCAGCATTTCACTCAGGGCTTATTTAATGCTTTAATGGCCTTAAAGCCTCCTCAAGAGGGGTCTGTCCCTTCACCCCCCATGCTCTACCACTGAGAATTTGGATTTTGTGGAAAAATCTCTGGCTTAATCTTCTCATATTCCTTCCCCCTGAACTATTATTTAGAAAAAGAGGATTCCTTAAGTCCGGATTCTGCCTTGGAAGAGTTGTCCTTTTGGGACACTATTGCCCGTATGATGGAATATTTTAAGTGGGAGTTTTCCCAGGTCTCTGACATTCAAGAGGTATTATGGGCTCCTGCAAATGGAGTCTCACAAACCATCAGCTGCCCCCCAGTTCTGGCTGCCATTTTGCATTATTTTTCTGAAGCCTCTGTAGCTCCTGACTTTCAGCCCCTTGCACCAAAGAAGCCTGATATATTCTACACAGTGCCTGAGGATTATAACTTTCTTTACAAGTGCCACTCTGCTGTTCCTTTAGTTATATCAGTCTCTTCTGACAAACCTTCTATGTTGTTGCCATCTACTAAGCTCTTTCCTTCTGACAAGGATAGTTGAGAAAGCCCCCCCCTCCTTCCCTGCTGTTGGGACCACTTGTCAAGTTACCCGTCACTCAATAAAAATGCAGCTATGATGCAGCTGATACATCTTGCAGGGCTACTGCTTTTGGTTCAGTGATGAGGTGTTTGTTATTCCTGGCTACATCTTCAGGCTTTGTCTGATGATATCAAGGCCAAACTTTTAGATGCTCTTCTTCAGGATAAGGCAAGGCATTGCAGGAACTTAAGCACATTTTTGTTTCTCCTATTCCCACATTTCAGAGGAACTAGCTTTCCAAGTGTGCCTTTATTCATAGACAGACTTTCCCCCTCCTAGGGGTAAAAAATATTCTATGTAAGTTCTTTTTTCTAAGTCTACTCAGACTTCTTCCTCCCAGAAATCTTTTTAGAATAAGTCTGGTTCTATTTGACATTTGGCCTTCCCTTCCCCTTGGCCAGGTCTTCTTGCCCCCCTCTCCTCTCCTTGCCTCTTCTAAATTGGCATTGGATCACTTCAGATTCTTGGGTTCTGTCTATCATCCATCAGTGATATTTCATAGTTTTGAAATCCCTTCCTTCCTTTTCAGGCATTCCTCAATTTCCTCAGAAACAACTTCCTCATTTCCTAGAGGTTCTTCAGTCTTTTTTGGATCAGGGCACCATTCAACCCATTCCTCCTACCCAGGCGGGGAAGAAGTTTTTCTCCAGGAAGATTTTGGTTCCCTGGAAGGATGGTACATGGAGACCAATGTTGGATCTTTCCCTGTTCAACGTTTTCCTCAAGATCTTTTTTTCTTGGTTGTTGTCCCTTCAGACATTCTTCCTCTTCTGCTTCCCCAGGCTTTCTTTGGATCTCAAGGGTGCATACAGTCACACCCCCATTCATCTACTTTTCAGGAAATTTTTACATTTATCTGTCTCTTCCTTGCATTTTCAGTTCTCTGCTTTGCCCTTTGGCCTTTCTACTGCCCCAAGGGTATTCACCAAGTTCCTCACTCCTTTCATTGCCTTTTGCAGGCTCTGAAGTGTACATATTTTCCCTATCTCGATAACTTGCTTGTTTAAACTCCTACTCCCAACAGTCTGTTACAGGATGTCCAATTTACTACTTGTCTTTTACACAGTCTGTGGTTCACCATAAACCTCCAGAAATCAGTTATGATGCCTTTCCAGGATCATGTTTTCCTTGGATGTAGGCTTCAGATCATTGCCATGCTTTCACCTCTTCCTACTCCCAAGGCTCTGTCTCTGACAATATATTTCCATTCTCTTCTTCCTCTGTCCTTTGTCACAGCCATGGAACTTCTCAGGGTCCTGGGATTTATGGCTTCTAGCATTCTCATGCTCCCTCTTGCCAGACTCCATATGTGAAAGTTTCAGTGGTACCTCAAATCGGTTTAGCCTTAACATTACCATCTTCTGGAGTTCCCTGTTCTGTTTCTTCCTTGTCTCAAGCTTGAGCTTCAGTGGTGAAGTCATCAACTCTCCCTCAGTGCAGGGCTTGCCTTCAAGCTCCAGTTCCCACTCAAGAGCTTTTCATGGATGCTTCAGACAGAGGGTGGGGTGCCTAATGTTGTCCTCTGAAGATCTAAGGTCTCAGGCCTCCTCATCAGAGATTGAATCATGTCAATATAAAAGAGATGAACGTCTGCTTTTGACTGTACAAGCTTTTCATTCCTGCTTTCATCCCTGATCCCTTAAAGTCTTCACTGACGATACCTCAGTTATCTGGTATATCAACAAGCATGGGGCCACAAGGTCTTATCTCCTTTGCATACTGACTCTTCAGGTCTGAGATCTTGCTATCCAGTATCAAGTGACTCTTCAAACAGTTTACATTCCTTTAGAGCACAATCTAGTGGCAGGCTCTTTGAGCAGGTCCAGATCACAATCTCACAAATGGATGCTTCACAGAGATGTGTTCCTGGACATTGTCTATCAGTGGCGTATTCCTTAAGTAGATCTCTTCACCTCCCCTCTGAGCAGACAATTTCCTCTATTTTGTTCCAGAGTGCCAACTCCTCTGACTTGGAAAGTGGACTCTCTGTCTTTTACTTTGACGGGAATGCTCCTATATGCTGTCCCACTCCTTCTTCTAATATCACAGGTTCTGACAAGATCAGGCAGGCTCCCCCAGAATCTTGCTTGTGACTCCCTTTTGGCCTAGACAGCATTGGTTCTCCCTTATCTCTCACTTGGCCAGGAGCAATTACCACAGGTCACCTCACGGGGTGGATCCTCTCACACAAGACAAGGGGGTCTCTTGTCCATTCTCACCTGTTCACTCTTCAACTGACAATGTGAATGATTGAGTTTTTATCCATTTAAGCACCTCTTTTGTGAAGACATGCTCTGGATTTTGCTGGTCAAGAAACCCACTACCAGAAAATCTTATATGTCCAAATGGAAGCAATTTTCTATTTGGTGCCTCTCTTGCCATCAGGATCCCCTATCTGTTGGTTTTTTTCTGGTTCTCTCTTATTTGTATGCTCTGGTCAATGCTGGGTTGGCATATTCTTCAGTTAAAGCTCAGCTGTCAGCAATTTCTGCTTGTCTGCCCTTGAATCCTCTCCTGGCCTCTAGGTTTGACAACAAGCAATTCTTTAAAGGTGTCCTTCATATCAGGTCTTTCAGGAAACCTATTCTACCTTCTTGGGATCTCACTTTTGCACTTGAAAAATTGACCCAGGCTTCTTTTGAGCCTGCTTCTTCAGCTTGCTTACAACATTGTACTTGGAAGCATACCTCTCAACCTCTTATTGCAAGAAATCTGGACATAGCTTATTGGGGGACAAAGGCCCCAAAATAAGGACATATTTTAAATATTGCTCTTATAAACTTCCAAAGTTGCTAGAATAACAGGATTTGTGTTGGCATGTGTGTTTTGAAGGACATGAAGTCTGAAAATCAAATTTATGTCATCATTTAGTGACTTCAAGCATCAGTGATTTGCAGAAAACCACAAGTTTTATGAGGGACCGACCAAAAATATGCAGCAAAAATCTGGACATTCTGAGAAAATCTAAACAGTTGAGAGGTATGCTTGGAAGACTGATCCTCTTTTGGCTCTTACTTCAGCCAAGAGGGTGTCTGAACTTCAGGCTCTCATGGCTATTCATCCTTTTTTAGTTTTCCAGACAGGCTGTCTCTTTGGACTAATCCTTCTTTTATGCCCATGTTTGTCAGTGAATTGGCCCTTGATCAATCTATTCATCTTCCTTTCTGTTTTCCTTCACCACAGACTGCCAATGAGATGATTCTTCACACCTTGAAATTGCATAGAGAACTCAGATACTACGTAGATAAAACTAAATATCCAGTGTTACCTGCTCTATCTGGCTTCAACCTGTGGGGACATCGTATCCAACTTGGATCTGACACCGGCCAGTTCTAAAGTCTTTAGTCCACTTGGCTCCACCTCCCTTACCCATAGCTCCCTGTTCCTCCTTTAGTCCCCCAGATCTAGTTTGCTGCCATTCAGATCTGCAGCTTGGTCTTGGCTCCACTCTGCTATCTCTATTTAGAGAAGTTAGTATAGTGATTTGGTAAGATTTTATTCTCCCCTTACCCTTAATTCATCTTATTTGTTGTCATTTTTGTCCTCCTTTCTTTCTGGGATAGTTAGGTAGATATTTTTCATGATGTTATCCCCTTTCCCTTCCCACCCTTATGTGAGTGTGTTGTTTTTTTCTGTAGTTGAGGATGGTTTTATGGATATATAATTAAGGTCTCTAAAAAGTGCATTTCTTGTGGACACAAGTTACCTTCTCAGGATGCACACTTAAAATGTTTTTATTGTTTGGATCTGCCACATCTAGATTCCAGATGCTCCATATGCAAGAGTTGTGACACAAGGGCCATCAATGAGCATAGGGCTAAGTTAATGTTGAAAGGGCTTCTACACATGAGCTCTTCTGCTTATGCCTCTGTCTCTGGAGTGGCTTCTAACCCCAGCTCCTAAGACATGGTCCAGGAAGACCTGACAGCAAGACTGCAGACATATGAAAGGGGATTTAAAGTGGTCTTCTTTTTCTTCTTCTACTGAACTTGCTCCCTTGTGTTCACTGGTTCTGAAGCTACTATAACTTTTGGGTCTCCCAGCTGCCACAGCACCAACATCCGCCACCAACATCTTGGAGCCAATAGCCTTCAGCACCTAACTCGGGTTAACCTAGTAAGTTGTCATCTCTGGCACCAAGCATCTCAAGCCTGTTCTTGATCAAAGAGGCACCATCAGGTAGGCAGCTTCTCCTTTTTCTCCAAATGCTCCACTTCTGCAGTCAACAGAGTCTTCACAGCTTCCACCATGGTTCAGGGCCTTTCTGGCTCAAATTTGGCATGCAGGATTTTCTTCCCATAGACCTTCTATGTCCTCTTCAGTGGCTTCTTTCGTCTGGTTATCAAGGCTTGTAGACAGCATCAAAACCTCTGGCCTGGAGCAGTTGATGAGGTCCTTTTTGCAGGCACAGATACAACTAGGCCTTATCCTCTTGGGTCCAGGTATGGCACCAGGACCCTCAGGTCCATTCTTCAGGCTTCTTCCCTCGGTCCATTTGGATCTGAGGTTTTTGGGGCCAGCAGAATTTCCATCTTCTGGGTTGGATCTGACAGCTTGGCTATCCTCAGCTCTAGTCTTTCTTTAGTAGCTTCAGACCTGACTTGTTCAGGGCCATTGAGACCTTGGAGCCCTAGCATTGAAGCTAATGTTTCTGGGTCGAGGTTGATGGTCACGGCTTCTGGATTATCAGTTCCACTCAGGGCTTCTGGTTTGGACAGCTTTTACCAGTCTCAGCATTGGGTCTAGGCACAGATCCCTTGGGTTTGGGACTGTCTTTGGTACCCTTGGTTCTGGGACCTTTGAACCTGAAAGGCCAGCCTCCATCTCAGCCTTTGACATTGAAGAGAGGATGTTTTCCTCTAGGGAGGAAGGTTGTATTTCTCCTGCTGGCAGTCCCACCGCTTTTTCATCAGTACCTGTGACCAGTCCTCTGTTTGCTCTGGGACAGCCTGCATCAGCCAGCTTCCAGTATGCATACCTGGCAGCTGTCCCCCTTCATCCCCAGTTTTGTCAGAATGGGAAGTTTTTGGGAAGAAAAAGTGTAAGAGGAAACACCTGGATTCCCTGGAGGAGTCTTTCAATGAAGATACTGACCTCAAGAAAGGAGAGGGTTTCCTTAATTCTCCATGCAAGGATGCCTCTTTCACAATTTATTGAAGCTACTTTTCCAGTGTAGAGGCTGGACCACTGATGTGCCCTCTCCAGAGAAGTCAGTATTTCTGGAGGACCTTGACATAGGCCCATCCATGCCTTGGTTGGTTCCCCCTCCAGATGCCATTATAGGCCTGGTATCCTGGAGGGTGTGGAAGGAACCTGACAAAGAGGATCCTACCCCTAAAAAGCCAGATAAGGTTCTTACCCCACCAAGACAGACCTCATTGGAGTAAGGGTTCAGCTGCCAATGCCATTGTGGTGGTGGAAGCCACCAAGAAGGAGCTTTCTGAGGAAAGCTTCTCAATTCACCCCCCCTCCCAAAACAGGGAGTCTGGGACATTGGATTGGTATAGGGAAGCATTCTTATGGCTCAGCCACCTTTGTATCGAGAGCACTTAATTACTTGTCACACTTGACAAGGCTTCAATGAGACCTAGTGTTTGAAGTGTCAAGTACCCTCAAGGTGCAGCAGTCTCCAGAAACACAGAGGACACTGGAGATTCAGTGTCTAACCTGGTTTCCATCGCCAACATTTTAATGAGGCTTATCTCAAATGCAGCCAGTGAGGCATCTTGAATGGATACTCTGGTATTGCCATGTATTACCACACTTGGATGCATTTGTGTAACTTCATGCAGTGCTTCAATGCATCCATCATTAATGTCTCTTTTGATGAGTCCTCTTTGTTTCTGCCACAGGTTAAAGATACTCTGACAAGGAGTGAACAAAAAATGAAGACTCTGCCTGCCACTGGAGTATACTTTGCTACTCCCAGCAGACCTTTTCATGGAATCAAAAGGGGAGAAAGCTTCTCTTTTTTAGAAAATCACAGCCTTTTCCCAGGACACTCCTCCAGAGGGTTCTTCCCATGGATGTGGGTGAATTATAATGAAAGCAGCCTGTAAGGCAGGGGCTGTCCACAGAATCAGGGCTTTCACAGGGCTTTTTCTTGTGGGCTCTTTCAGTGATCCTGAGGGGTTGTCCAGCTTATCTTCTCTGGAGGCAGTAGGAAGTCATATGGCTCTCCACCCAAAAGCTTGGGAGGCCATTACCTCAGACGTCTGGTTGCTGAGAGTTGTATCCAGAGATTATTATATCCCTTTTTAAGCTGTTCCAAATTTTTACCTTAAATGTCTCCCAGATTTTCCACCCCATCAGAGACTTTACACAGTGGTAGAGATTCAAAAGTTGCTTATAAATCAAGTCATTCAGGAGTTCCATCACACCAGAAAGGATCTGGGGTCTATTCCAGGTTCCTTTTAGTTCCAAAGAATACAAAGGACCTCAGACCAGTTTCGGATTTAAGCAAGCTACATCAGTAAATAGAAAAGGCCAAGATCTGGATTGTCACGGTGTAGTCCATCTTACTTCTCCTGAGGAAGGATGAATAGATATGGTCAATAGACCTCATGGATGTTTACCATGACATCAAGATAGACAGGTATTCCAGGAGGTTTCTTCATTCATGGCTGGGGGCTACTCATTACCAGTTCTGGGCCCTGCCATTTGGTTTCACCACATCTTGGCTCTAGTTGCAGGGATTTCAGGTCTTTGCATACTGGATGACTTGCTCATCACTGTTCCCACAAGGGCATCACTGATCTCCACCAGGGACTCCTAACTCTATCTGTGCAACAACTTAGGCTTTTAGAGCCAATTATCAAAAATAGAGCCTTCAGCCTGTGAAGTCCATAGAGTGTCATTTAGACACGATCAACCAAACCGCCAGGCTCCCGAGCTCCAGAGTTTTTGGCTTTCAGGCTCAGGCCCTGTAAGTGCTTGCAGCTCTAAAGTCACTGGCCCACATGGTTATGAAGCTTCTGGGTCATATGGCAGACCTGATAGGATCGGTTCCTTTAGCCTGATATTGCATGAGTGCTCTACAATCGACTGTTCAATGGGCATTCCTTACTCATCCTTTGGATTTCGTAATATAGTTGACGAAAGTGTGTGACAAGCAGATTCACTGGTGGTTGTAGTCTTCCTCATACCTCTCAATTGGAAACATCAAAAATCTGAACAAGGGCTCATGAAAAGTACATATAACAGGCCAAAAACCAGGACACTGATTAACATAACATTTGCATACATAATCATTTAACTCCACCCACTCTAATGAAATTGTGGGATGCTAATATGAAGACTGAAGTCATTAAATAATAATAAGTAATGGCAGACATTTGAATTTCAGACTTCATATCCCTCAGAAAATACATAATAATACAAAACCTGTTATTCTAGCAAGTTAGCAGCAATCTGAGTTAGTGACTTTACAGAAGCAATATTTAAAATATTTTTCTAATGTTGGGCCTTTGTCCTTTCATTATTTTTGGATTTGTCCAGATTTCTTGCTCTGAGAGATTGAGAGGTATGGATGGGATGAAGATTAACATTATAACTCAAATACAACAGAATGTTCCATTCAAAATACAGCTCATTCAAACAATCTAAATTGATGAAAGACAGCATGTTATTTTAATAACTTGTTAACCAGGGTAGGATACCAATCACCATTCCCAAAGTACCTTTCTAGGTGCCTCTATTTACTGGAAGGTCATTGCTTTGGTACTGGTGTGATGCATTCAAAAAATAATTTTCATCCATTCAAAATACAGCTCATTCAAACAATCTAAACTGACAAAAGGCAGCACATTATTTAATATCTTGTTAACCAGGGTAAGACACTGATCACCATTCCCAAAAGACCTTTCCAGGTCCCTCCATTTACTGGAAGGTCATTGCTTTGGTACTGGTGTGATGCATTCAAAAAATAATTTTCATATCATTTAACCATTTTTCTCCACATATTCAGGATGCCACATTACTAACTAAACATAAAAAATGGAATGTTTAACAGGGGTACAATTACAAGCAGCAGAATCTGACAAAAAGTGGTATAACAAGTAGCACGAAATATAAAGTTCGAACAACATCTGTTATAATGGTCTCACTGTTGCTCAGTCTCAAGTTAAGTTGCAAGGAGAGTTTGCCTTACATTCCTCCAGTTCTGTAGCAGCTTTGTCAGACCAAACTATCCCACTGAAGTTTTAATCAGTTTGTCAACAACAACACACACACAAAAGACATTACCTCAAAAATACAACTAATTTCAGCACTGGTGGAAGATAAAAGGAAAAACATCAGGTGTTTGATTTGATACTGCCAGATATACAATAAAAATTTCTACACAACACAAACCGAGAAAACCAAAACTCGAATATTCTTCACATCAGTTACCCTAAAATTTATTTAACTTCCAACATGGCTTCTGGTATATCTATTTGCATTACTTCCCGTGGGCACAGCACCATGCCACCCAGATGCAACGAAAGTTAACAACGTAAAATGAGAGAGCACAAATTAGTCACCCCTTGCTATAAGTTTAACCTGCTGGATAAAAATCAACTATCTCAACAGGTAGGAACATAATAAATATTATCTTCATACTGTTTGTAAGTTGTAACATTTGCTCAAATGACCATAAAACAGAATTTACAAAAGGCCAGATCTCAGTTTATGTACAGTTTGTTGCCCCCACCCATGTGAAACAGTCCCATTATATAGTTACCTCAGGCTTGAGCATTCCAGCACTCATAAGCAGGACTCCTCTCATTGTTTCATTCCAAAAAGTCTCAAGCTTTTTACTTTCAAACTCATTTCTACCCAAAACAAGTTCCTCCTCCTATTTTCTGCTTATTGAAACAGTTTGCCAGTCTCCACCTATAATTATTTTCTGAACCACAGAAAAATTTTAGAGGAATTTATTACTCCTTTTCAGTCAACTTTTAAAACAAATGTCTGACAAACAACCACATGACTGTGCCATGCTTTACTTATCAAATTCATAGTACAGGAGGTTAATGTCCTTTCTCAAACTTCTGTAACATGTCTTTCCAGTGTTTTAAGTCAGGCGTCCTGCATCAACCCACCCACAACTGCCTAGAATTATTGGTTCTTGTCTGATATTAATTCTGTGGTGAATTGCCCAAACACCTTACCAGAAAGTGACAGCGTATGTGCCAAGATCATTTCACGCACATACTGAAGGGTTGAATGTACTGTGGTGTTGCACAGTGTCACTGTAATATCAGACAATTTGTATTTAAAACAGAAAAAATTCAGTCTGTTCGTTTTGAGCTAGCTTTCAAGAGTTTACTTATTAGTTAATTGTTTATTAGACTAATACGGTAATACTGTAGAGCTTGATTGTACTGTTGGCTTCACACAGCATCATATTTATCACAGTCAATGTGTAGATGGACAAGTCTTATTAGCTAGTAGCTATGCATACAAAGTGTACTGTGCTGTGTTACCTGTTGAATGGGGGTGCTTTGTAATTGTTCCACTTAAATTGTTGATCACTGCTGTAAAGACTCTAGCAATGTGCAATGTCTGACTCTCATTAGCCTCAGAACAACATTTACTGTGATACTAAAGCCACTGTCTCTCTCCCTTATCTACCATAGATAGCCCCTTATGCTAACTGCTCACCGCGTGGCACCCAGGTTATCATCGCTGACTTGAAGGACTCCCTCCTAGTGCGAATGCACAGACCAGTCTCCAAATAATAACTCTAAATCAAGTGTAAACACCCAAAGTGACTCAGGGTAAAACATACATCCTAGCTACAGTTTCTTAGTCTGGAAGTGTTCCGTTGGCAGGAATCAGACAGTATATGCTCTAAAAATCAGGCTCTGCTTCTATACTGCTAAAATTATGTCCAGCAAAAACGGCAAGCTGAAACTATAGCCGGTTACCTTTAAGACCCAGGAAAACTCCTTGTGGTGTATTCCCCTGCCCCTTATCCCACCCGCCCCCACTACCTCTACATTTATTTGGTCACCCAGCCCATCCCACTTGCCACCGACCAATCACAACTGTCCCTCACTCTTACACTTCTCCCTCCCATTTTTTCTGACTTTCAATACCACCAAGGTTACTCTCCTTGTCCTCCCTCCCACTAACCTCTCTCCACTAACACTCTGTCACTCCCCCTCCCACATCCTGCCCTCCCATTATACCAAGGAAATTCTCCTAGTCCTTTATACCCACCAGCCTCTCATCACATCATGGATAGAAACTCATATGCTATCCTCCTCTTCATAATGCTACTCCTTCTTATTCCTTATCTTCTAACCAGATATGAAACTCCAGCCCTATCAGGAGCTCACCTCCCCAGGGGTCACACCTCTTTGTATTCTTACCATCCCTCTAATCTTATCCCTCCCTCTCTCTACCCTGCTAATAATCCGATCTCCAAGAGAATACATCCTACCCTCTCCCACCCTAAGGCAACCATAACTAAAGCCAATCTTAAATTACTTATTAAACTCCAAAAACTACTAGACCACTTGAAAAAATCTATCACAAAAGATGGTGACATCCACCCCAACCCAGGTCCTAACACTGTCCCAGACCCTAACTCCTCCTTATGTTCCACCTCAATCTAAGAAGCATTAATAACAAGGTGCACAACTTACATGCTATGCTAGCTACCCATTCCCCTGACATCATGTGTCTATCGGAAACATGGCTCAAACCTAGCACTAAGGATGAAGAAATTATCCCACCTGGGTATAACATCCTTAACTAGAAAGGGTGGGGGAATAGCTGTCATGTTCAAGAATTCATTGAACATCATTATGAATCCACTCTAACCTCCCAAAGTCTCTAACCTAGAACTGATTGCCCTAAAGCTATGCCTAAACAGCCAAAAAAGTATCAACCTTATAGTAATCTATATACCACCAGGCAAAAACTTAGAAAACCTAGAACAAACTCTTAGCTGGTTTGCCACCAACTACCCTAAAGAAACCATAGTACTAGGGGACTTCGACATTGACTGGTCCCTCTGCTCCGTGCACTCAAATCCTCACCCCATCAACCTACATGGTTTCTCCCAAAATATTCTATCTCCCACTAGAATTGGAAATGCTCAACAAAAAGAGAGTATCATTGACTGGATTCTTACTAACAAGGGTAGAAATAACTATACCACAGGGACCCTTCCCAATGACCTTAGTGACCACCTTATTACCTTTATTATAAAACATAAATGTCCACCTACTAACCCCCCCAACCAGACTAGTTAGAAATAATAAGAAATTTGTCCCAGACCAATTTCTTGCAGACCTCAAATCATGTAATTGGTCCATCCTAAAAACTTTACTTTTAGATGAGAGTGTGTCATACTTTAATGACACATTCCTCAAGATACTTGACTCCCATGCCCCAAAGCGACTAATCAGAACTAAGGGCACCTTGGCTAACAAGAGATACTAAAACCAAAATTAAACTCAGAGACCAGGCCTGGAACAAATGGAGAGCTACTAAAACTCCCCTAGATCGCACCAAGTTCCTACAGCTTAGAAACTCAACCAAAGCAGCCATTACTTCAGATAAAAAACAATATTTCCGTCACCTCCAAGATAAACACCAGCATAACCCTAAAAAATGTTGGGCTGGATTCAACAACCTCCTTCATCCAGGTAAATCTACCACCCCCACCCCTGAGAAACTCATAGGGAAAGATCCAGGAGAAATAGCCAACACTTTTAACTCTTTTTTTACTGAGACCATTCAGTCCCTAGCCAGTCAGCTTACATCTACTCCCTCACCTGTAACCATAACTAAAGACCCAACTCACCCCTCCTTTAACTTACAACCAACATCTACCTCCTATTTGAAAAACTCAAACCAACCACCCTAGCGGCTGACCAACTCCCAGCCAAATACTTACAAATAGCATCTGATGCCATAGCATATCCCGTTTCAATCCTGATTAACCGAACCATAACTGAAGCTACCATTCCCTCAATCTGGAAAATCTCTTATATCATCACTCTCCACAAAGGAGGGTCCTCCACGGACACATCTAACTATAGACCCATAGCAATACTGTCTCCACTAGCCAAAATTATGGAATGTTGTGTTCACAAACAACTCATAAGCCACCTTACCCTTAATAGCCTCTTGTCTAACACTCAGCATGGTTTTCGCCCCCATCACAGCACAACCACTGCTCTTCTCTCCTTTGTTGACTCAGTCAATTACAACCGCAATAATAAATTAATATCCTCCGCTCTCTTTCTTGACCTATCGAAAGCCTTCGATATGGTCAATCACCAGCAGCTGCTCCAAACCCTGGAAACCCTTCATCTTAGCAAATTAACTATAAGTTGGTCTAATGCTTACTTCTCTAGTAGAAATCAAGCTGTTCAATGGCAAAACAGGCTATCAGACCTACTCCCCAATAATATTGGTGTTCCCCAGGGCTCTATTCTCGGTCCCCTTCTCTTTTCTGTCTTTATAAATGATCTTCACTCAGTCATTCCCAAAGCCACCTGCATTCAATATGCAGATGATTCCACCCTGATCTGCTCTGACGAGCTACAACCCAAAACTGCTTTACCATAGTCGAAAAATGGTTCTCAGAATTAAAACTCTTACTCAACCCAACCAAAACCAAGTTACTACTATTTTTCCCCACTCTAACTACCTCCCAAGGAAAAGAACCTCCAAATGCCAATAACCCAATCTTCCATGTGTCTTCCACCAATGGCACCATTATTGAACCTGTCTCCCGCACCAAACTACTAGGAGTGACCATTGACCACAAGCTTAAATTTGATACCCACGTCAGCCTGACCATCAAGTCGGTAAACAAGAAACTCGGGTCCATGTATAGAATAAAGAACTTCTTAACCCCACACACCAAACTAACTATCGCTTGCACCCACCTCCTCTCCACCCTCCTATATGCCTCCCCGATACTTTCCTTCCTTAACAAGAGAGAGCTCAATAAACTCTCTACAGCCTACAACCATATAGCCAGATTTATAACGGGAATGCCTTATCGTACCCACCACTTCCTAAACCTAAGGACACTTGAATGGTTAGAATTGCCCAATATTCTCAAACTCAATCAACTCACTGAAGCATTTAAAATAATCAACCAACCAGACAAAACCCCCTCACTGAGTAGAATACTTACCCCCTATTCCAACATTACGTGCCTCAGATCATCTAAAAGTCTCCAGGTACAGACCATCAAATCTAACAACTCGGGAGGTGAAGCTCTCTATGCCAATTCCATTGGAAAATCCTGGAATTCCCTCCCAAACAACCTAAGACTCATGACCTCTCTTAATCAATTCAAAAATCACCTCAAAGAATTCCTTAAGTCCCACTGGCTATGCCCCTGTTCTAAACCAGACTAACATCAAATGTCCAGGACCACCTAAGCCACTACCCAGCCCAGAGTGATCTTTCTCCCCTTAAGGTTTCTCAATGTAATCATGCTAGACTACCTACATAAGTTTTGTACCTGTTTTAAACTGTATGTAAAGCCATTGTTTTTTTTTATATTCTTATGTTAATAACATTTACTTATGTTGTATATTATATGTACCTTCTTTTCTTCTGGAGCTTTTCTCCCCGGGCCTCTACTGAAAAAGGACATGTATCCAGCTAGACTAGCCCGGTGAACAAATGTAAAATAAATAAAATAAAAATAAATTAGCACCACTGGCTAGTCTACTCACTTATGGTCTTATAGATAACAGTGCATTCCTTTGCAAGTTAAGTGTTGTTATGATGTTATGGGCATTTTATTTAGTGTAAAATATTACAGTGCCAACCACTTTAAATTACAGCATAAATAATAACTTCCTACAACCGCATCTAGATTTCCATTGTTGATTGTTATACTGTAAAATAAAAATGACTTATACCAGATTACATAACAGACGAAGATACAGTGGATATAAAAAGTGTACACACCTCTGTTAAAATGCCAGGTTTTTGTGATATAAAAAAATGAGACCACAATAAATCATTTCAAAACTTTTCCCACCTTTAATGTGACCTATAACCTGTACAATTCAATTGAAAAACAAACAAATCTGTTAGGGGAAAAAATATAAAAAATAAAAAAATGTACAATACGCTGGTTGCATGTGTGCATAACCTTAAACTAATACTTTGTTGTGTGTGCACATCTTTAAACTAATATTTTGTTGAACCACCTTTTGTTTTAATTACAGCATTCAGTCTTCTTGGGTACACATCTGCCATCAATTAAAGAGACTCTGATTAACCCCAAATAAAGTTCAGCTGTCCTAGTAGGATTTTCCTGACATTTACTCAGTTGCCTGCTACAGCAAAAGCCATGGTTCACAGAGAGCTTACAAAGCATCAAAGGGATCTCATTGTTGAAAGGTATCAGTCAAAAGAAGGGTACATAAAAATTTCCACAGCATTGGATATACCATGGAACACAGTGAAGACAGTCATCAAAAAGTGGAGAAAATATGGGACAACAGTGACATTGCAAAGAACTGGACATCCCTCCAAAATTGATGAAAAGACAAGATGAAAACTGGTCAGGGAGGCTGCCAAGAGACCTACAGCAATACTGAAGGAGCTGCAGGAATTTCTGGCAAGTACTGGTTGTGTACTACATATGAAAACAATCTCCTGTATTCTCCATATGTCTGGACTATGGCATAGGGTTGCAAGACGGAAGCCTTTTCTTACACAGAAAAACATCCAGGCCCGGCTAAAATTTCCAGAACAATACATGAAGTCTCCCAAATGCATGTGGGAAAATGTGTTATGGTCTGATGAGACCAAGGTTGAACTTTTTGGCCACAATTCCAAAAGGTATGTTTGGCACAAAAACAGAACTTCACATCACCAAAAGAACACAATCTCCATGGTGAAGCATGGTGGCAGCAGTATCGTGCTTTGGGGTTGCTTTTCTTCAGCTAGAACAGGGGCTCTAATCAAGGTGGAGGGAATTATGAACAGTTGCAAATACCAGTCACTTTTGGCCGAAAATTTTCAGGAGTCTGCTAGAAAGCTGAAGATGAAGATGAAGAGGAATTTCACCTTTCAACATGACAATGACCTCAAGCATACATCCAAATCAAAAAAAGAATGGCTACACCAGAAGAAAATTAAAGTTTTGGAATGGCCCAGCCAGAGCCCAGACATAAATCCAATAGAAAATCTGTGGGGCGACCTGAAGTGGACTGTGCACAAGAGATGCCCATGCAATCTGATAGATTTGGAGCACTTTTGCAAAGAAGAGTGGGCAAATATTGCCAAGTCAAGATGTGCCATGCTGATAGACTCTTACCCAAGAAGACTGAATGCTGTAATTAAATCAAAAGGTGCATCAACAACGTATTAGTTTAGGGGTGTGCACACTTATGCAACCAACTCATTGTACGTTTTTTATTTTTTATATTTTTTCCCCCTAACAGATTTGTTTTTTTTTTTCAATTGAATTGTACAGGTTATAGGTAAAATTAAAGGTGTGAAAAGTTTTGAAATGATTTATTGTGGTCTCATTTTTTTATATCATGAAAATCTGGCATTTTAACAGGGGTGTGGGTGTGCACACTTTTTATATCCACTTTAAATGCAAGTGTTTACATGTTTGTGGATTAAGGCACTTTTAGAACAACTGCATAGTAACAACTCTTGTGTTCCCACTTTCTGATTTTCAACTAACTGCAGTGTCCAAGGTCTGTTTTTTATTTATTTTATTAATCTATTGATATTTGATCATCGAGTGGTACTGGTCAGCTGACCCTTTCCTTATGCCTAATACTGTGTCAAAGAATAATTACGAGAGACCAGCTGCCAGCTCGGATAGAAAATTTGTAGTAAGAAATATCAAAACAACTTGAATAATAGGCACAGCACACACAAATTAAGAGAAACGTGGCTTGTAAGAGGAAATGGCAGCACTAATGCTACCCAGAAAGTTGGTTTTGGGCAGCCTTATATGACCGGTAGGTGTGATTTTGTTTTTTTCATTTTTGTCTTCCAGTGCATTACTTTAAATGTCCTGATAGCTTTGTCTTGCATGCTCTGATGTATAAGTACTGTTTATAGTGCTGTTGTGGACAGTGCTGTGTGGCAGAGATCATTCACTGTAGGCTCTGGCGTATATAAGAGAAACTGAGATTAGATTAAGCAGGGAAAAGAAGTTTCATCAGTTAATGCTGTCTGCCTCTAGTGCTATTGTTGACAGTGTGCACTTACTGAACATTTATCTAAAATTTCCTGTATCTAGTCACCAATAGACTACAGTGTCTTTAATTTTTGTAAAGTAAGACATTTGTATTTAGTTTCATCATTACTGTTTGAAGCTGGAGTGCCGTTTTGGCTTTGAACAAAGGTCATGCCTGAAAAGAATGAATTAGTACATTTGTTAGCGTAATTAGTTGTCTGTTGAACTTACGTATGTGGACAGCCTAAAAATAAAAATAAAATCAGGAAATGAAGGGGATACTTAGAAATTCAAGATACCCCATTATTTTCCCCTCAAAAATGGTAAATACTGAGGAATTTGGTACGGTTGAAAGATATGATCTCCCTTGGTAACTCAAGGAAGACCATTTGTAATTCCTTTTCCCTCAGCTACAGTCACCACAGACACCTCCCTCCTGTGGTGGGGGTGCATTTCAAAGGGAAGATGGTTCAAAAGTCCTGGTCTTCCACAAAGGCCCACATTCATGTCAGCATTCTGGAGATGATCGCAGTTCTCCTTGCATTGTAGGCCTTTCAGGACACCCTTTCCAGAGGTGTGATTGCAATACAGATGGACAAGATGTCTAGTATCTCAACAAACAGGAGGAAGCACTTTCTTATTCTCTTTGCTGGGAGGTCATGAGAGTTCGGCAATGGGAAATATTTTCTCAGCAGTTTTTGGAAACAGTGCACATTCTGGGGAAATCCAACATTCTGTCCTACACCCTCAACAGGAGCATCCTTTTGCCTCATGAGTGGTCCTTAAACCCAAAAGTAGCAGCTCAGATTTTTCAGCATTGGGGCACTCCATGTTGTGATCTATTTGCCTCCCCATCCAACACCAAGTGCAGCAGTCATTATGCCATTGTTGCCCCTGTGGGACAGATACCCAAGGATTTTCTGGTAATTGCTTGGCCCCCAGGGCCCCTTTACACTTATCCCCCAGTTCCTTTAATAGTAAAGTTTCTACAGAAAGCAGCCCACTACAGAGTTACAGTAATCTTCATTGCTCCCTTTTGGCCTCATTAGGTGTGGTTCCCTTTGTTTGGCCTATTCTGAAGTAGCCCCCTCCCCCGGGTACTGGATGCTATTCTGGATCTTATTTCTCATCCAGCAGGTCTGGAACTCCTAATCTTCAGTCCCCCAAGTTGACCGCATATTTCTCTAGTTTACTTGATGGCCAGAAATCCCAAGCTTTTGCAGGCAATCATTCATATATCATCATCTTCTCAGAAGCAATCCAATAGAAAAGTGTATTCCAGTAAGTAGAAAACATTTGTCATGCAAATGGAGGACTGGGGACTCGATCATTTTCTGCTCTTTTAGAATCCATTTTGGATTTTCTCTCTATGAGTTGTTTCATTCAGGTTCTAGTTCTTCTACTAGTAAAGTGTAGTTAGCAACCATTTCTAGCTTTCACATTGGCAAAGATAACTTACCTCTGGCTTCACTCAAAATCTCCAAGGCTTTTGTCAGAAGCACATTTCTTCTTTGTCCCCCAGTAAGGGATCCAGTTCCTTTCTTGGGTCTGCCCTTCATTCTACAGGTCCTGGCAGGTCCTGCTTTTGAACTTTTAGCCATTTTGGACCTGAAGCTCTTGTTTTGGAAAACTTCCTTTTTGCTGGCTGTTACTTCTGCAAGAAGGGTTTCAGAGTTGCAAATTCTTGATTCTTCACCTCATCTAGTGTTTTATAAAGACAGAGTTTACCCTTCATACAAATCTTTCCATTCTGCCCAAGGTAGCTCCTGAGAATATTCTTAACATTTTAGCATTCTGGTTCACCTTCCTGTGTTTTTCCCAATTTCTCCAACAAAGGTGAATACCTATTGCATTGTTTTAATGTACATAGACAGTTGAGATTTTATTTGAACCAAATCAAAGTTATCAGAAAATGCAGTCAGTTGTTTGTCTCCTTTTCAAAATCCAGGCCGGACTCATCTGTGTCTAAGGTAACTTTATCAAAGTGGCTTTCAGATTGCATTTTGTTTGTATACACCTTGAGAGGGAAGACTCTCCCACACAAGCCTAAAGGTCACTCTACAAGGGTTATGGCTACTTCTATAACTTTTCTTTCTAAGTGCCAATGGAGGATATTTGTGCAGCCCCTGCTTGGCTAGGTCATCACACCTTTATATCATGTTATAAGGTGGATATTCAATCTAGATCCAGAGCTTCCTTTGGCTCTACTCTATTATGGAACATCCTTCCTTAGTTTCTCCTGAGGAATTTTTCTGTTGCGGGGGACTCTTCTTCACGGGTTGAAGCCAGACGGAGCAGACAACATCAGATACAAAAGTTATAAACTCACCATAATGATAGAACTGTGTTCTCTGTCTGGTTCAATCTTCCCACCCTCCTGTCCTCACTTCATTGCTGACTTGGAAAGTCTTCCTCCTTAGATGACGAAACATTTGAGGTTGTTGCACCCACATTCTGGAGTCTCACATTCTTCTTGGTTATCATAACCTGTTTCTTTTTTGGGAGATACGTTTTCAGAATTATATGATTATCGTTTGTTCATTTCTTTTATGAGGCAAACTCGATCTGGGAAACTGAAGGAGGAGCGCAGAGTTATGGGTAAGGGAGGCAGAGCCAAGTGAGATAGACTTTAGAACTGGCCTGTGTCAGATCCGAGTTGGATCCAAAGTCCTCATTGGTTGAACTAGACAGAGACAGACAACACAGCTCTATCATTATGGTGAGTGCATAACTTTTGTTTATTCACAAGTCTGAGCAGCTTTTTGTTTCTTGTCATCCTAGGTCTTTTGGTTTGGCTGTTTCTAAGCAAAACATCTCCTCCTGGATCTCTAAGGCCATTTCCTTCTGTTATTCCTTTCATGGCAAATGTCTTTCCTCATCTGTAAAGGCACATTCTATTAGGACAGTTGCCTCCTCCGGTGCCTTTTTCAAGGGTCTGGATACACAGTTTATCATTAAGATTGCTACTTGGTCCTTGCTTGATACATTCACTAATCATTACAAGTTGGATGTTGTTGCCAGGGCCAGAGCAGGCTTTGCCATGGCTATCCTGCACAGGTTTCTGGAGGGTTCCTCTGTGTCTTCCTCCTCCCTGGCTTCCTCTTAAGCTCTTGTACTTTCCCTTAGGTGAAGAATACTGCAACAACGACATGGAAGGACATAGTACAGTTGTGTAAAACTCTTACCATAGCAGTAGATGTACGTCTCTTCTGTGTTGCAGTATTCCCTCCCTCCCTCCATCCCTCTCTGTCCTGACTATTGCCCTTTGTTCTGGTTGCCCACCTGGCCAAAGGGCCTTCTTCCTTCTTTGTTTTGCCTTATTAATGTACATGTTCCTCTTTGTCTCTGGGGATGTTCTGTTCCTCCTGGGTCTTTTTAAGTTCTGAGTTTTTGCATCCGTATGGCACCTTTATGCCCTACATTGTGTGCAGGGAACATACATGTGACATACGGTGCCTATAAGAGCTGAAGGCTTTCTTATACTGGCTAGATATTGGGCTATTCTTGGGAGGATATCTATCATTATGGTGAGGAATATTGGAGGTGAAGAATATTACAACAGTGCAGAGAAGGATATCTACTGGTATGGTAAGATTTTACACAACTGTACTTTCTGCTTCTCATGTAAGTATTGTAAAACATGAATCATGCATATTCATTTTTTCAAATAACAGTGCACTAAAAGCAGAGTAGCTTCCTACAAACAGAGCTATGATCCTTGCTTCCTCTATAGATATTTATAATATTCTATTACATAAACATAGCATCTACATGTATCGTCAGTTAGACAAACATTCAAAGAAACTCAGTCATCACAGCTTCCATTCTTATGCACTAAAATACTATGTAGTGACTGTACTCTATACTTCACACAGTTTGTCATAGCAACTATTTCAAATATCCTTACTAGGTCTATCTCAGTGCAAACTTCTTTGTTTCAAAAGCTACATATCTAATAGGTATCCATCAGTAAAACAGCACTCCACCCTTTCCCCATATCTGCCATCAGCACTAGAGTACCAGAAGGCTTTATCCTTGGTCCCCTCCTCTTTAACATTCTTACCAACACTCACCACACATCCACACAATGCAATGCACAGATGACTTCACTCTCATATGCATACCAGACATTCTGGCACGTGTCTAAAAATTATTCAGGAAACTTTAACAGATGTTGAAACACAACTCATCCCCCCAAAATAAAAACAACATTTTTTTTTCTCTGTCCCTCTCTCATGAAAAAACAAAATTTAAAAACCTCTTTCTTAATATAACTGAAGTCAATTCTTATAGCAAATGATTAAGGATGACAGTGGATGACAATCTTAAAGTCGACATGCATAAACAAAGATGCGTAAAAGAAACTCACCAAAAAATAGGGACAGAGCCAAACCTTTCTCAGCAACTGAAATAAAACTATACTTACCTCCTCCTCTCAGTAGTTTATGGCACTCCCATCCTTATTAACCTCCCGAAATCATAAAAAGCAAAACTTGAACAATGCTATAATAAAGTGGCTAAATTTGCAGTAAATACTCTTCCAGAACAAATCACTGTATAACATTAAAAAGCCTAAACTAATTAGAACTACCCCATCAGCTAACATATACGCAGCTTCTTACCACGCATAGAATTATTCAGCATCCATCTGCTTATCCAGCACTAAATACCATTCTTCATACTTATGTTCTCACTCGGTCATTACAATCCATTGACCAAAAACTCCTGACTATTCACAAACCTATCAAATATGCTGGGCATTTTCTGTACTCATACCTTGATGCTAAGACCTGAAACTCCTTATCTCCATCCATCAGGTCAATACCCTCCCTCCCATCCTTTAAAACCATTCTGAAAGACTTCTGAGTGAAAAGCTGGCTCCAATCTTGCTCAACCCCAGGATAAACTATCCCCGGATTCAGTAATCCTTCGTGCAGGACTACTCTAGTCCTGCACGGAAGTGCTAGTTTAAGAGGAGGATGGCAGCGCACCATGCATATTAAGGAAGACATGCTGCCTGAACACCTAATGCTACACAGAGTGTGGATGAGTGCAGGGGGTGTGGCTGAGAGCAGAGCTCTCAGAATAAACACACCCCTGCAAAGTAGAACAGATGAATGTGTACATAAAAGAGCGAGACCGCCCATAAGTGTCCACAAATCCCCACCAACAGTCCCAATGTGTTCAACAGCAACAGTACATTGAAAAAAAACCACAAAGAAACCCTTGTAGTAATGTTTTTAAAACTCCAAATACAGCTAACCATAGGTGCATGGGTCTGCCCATCGTGTAGCTACGGGTAAAGCAGCATGAAAGACTGAAGAGGATAACAAGGAAAGTATAGCAAATGAAGCAGCACAGCAATAGTGTAGTGGTCAGAGCATCTGCCTAAGGAGGAGGTATTCCCAGCTCGAGTCCTACTGCAGCACATACCATATTCCAAGTGTAACCCATATACGAACAATTATGTACATTTTATTGCTGTAGAACCTACCAAATAACAATTAAATGTGAACTGGAGTACTGCATCAAATGCACATGTGAAGAGTCAGTACCAGGATGAATAAGTCAGCAATAAGTAGGCGTAAGCACAGATAAGTAGAAGTAAGCAAATGTAAGCAATAATAAGCATGTGCAAGTGCGTATGGGCGGGGTGAAGCACCGCTGACACAGATCAAAGTCAGCAGTGCAAACCTCTGCGCAAACCCACTCACAACCACTTGAAAGTGCCTTAAGCACACTGTATAAAATGGCTAGTGTCACGCATGGGTCTGTGTACATTAACGGAGTCAGACGTAGGTAACGCAAAGCATACATGGCACACAAGGTTGGCCGGTATGCACATGAAACACAGTACCCAGCAATTCCAGTCAACATTACCGGATATGTAGCTAAAGAATTAGAGGTATATGTGTTCGTATGAATACCCATAACTATATAGATATATACCACCCCTCTCTGTAGTACCAATGTATACATACATAGATAGACATATAAATAAATACCCACAAATACAGATATACATATGCAGACACCCATACATCCACACACACACACACACACACACACACACACACACACACACACACACACACACACACACACACATACACACACACACATATATGTATAAATAGGTATACATAGATATATACCTATGATAAGATACAGCACCCAAGAATGACATATGTTCACAGGCCATGGGCAATGGAGGTGAGGGACCTAAGCAAGAAATGTGTAAAACTTAGCATGGACACCCCCCCAACCGGACAGAGGAAACATACAAACAAACCCACAAAATGTAAACAATCCACTGGTCCCCAGACCACAGGCAGGATACACAGTGGTCCCATGAAGGCTAATCTTGGAACAGAGACAGGAGCACCCCTTGCGGGACACCCCAAAAATTGACATATCATAGGATGAAGCCCATGTGATGACCTATCAAGGTGGGGTGTGTACATACCTGGAATACAAGGGTGGGAAAGTCTGATGACCCATGGGTCGAGACAATGTACGAGATGGGTCCCGTGAAGTGGAGAGTGGGCAGTGTGTAGTGGTGTGTCTAGACCCAACCTGTACCCAGAGTAAGGACGACTGCTGTAGAGGAGGTGCAGACAGGGGAACTATACGTAGCTAATTATGGGTGTAAGCTTGCAGGTGTTTGCTGGAGTGGGGCAGCCCCAGGGATGTAAGCTATAGTGTTCATTGGGCAGAGGTGCCGCCCAACGAGCAGCCACACCCCCTATGAGTCCCACTACAGCACAGTCTATTTTACATGGAAAAGAATGGAATAACCAGATGTAGATGTAAATATGTAGAGGTATGTGTGTGTGTGTGTATCAACCCATAGCTACATGGAGATATACCTCTCCCTCTCCACAGTACAAATGTATACATACAGAGACAGAATTCATATAAATACCCACATATAGATATATACATATGCAGACACCCATACATCCATATGTCGTTTTATATATATATATATATATATATATATATATATATATATATATATATATATTTATATATATATATTTATGCATACATATAGAGATATATATGTATATAGTTATGTAGATATATATATATATATATATATATATATATATATATATATATATATATATATATATATGTGTGTGTGTGTGTGTGTGTGTGTGTGTGTGTGTGTAAATATACACATATATATAGCTAGGATATGATATGGCAGTTACGAATTACATATGTTCACAGGCCGTGCAAATGGGAGTGAGGGGTCCAATCAACAAATGTGTAACACATAGCATCAACCCCCCAGCTAGACCGGTGAAACATACAAACACACAATAAAAGTAACACACCACTGCTTCCCGGACAACAGGCATGATACTACCAGGGGTACAGACCCGCAAAGTCTATTCTTGAAACAAAGACATGAATGTCCCTTATGGGACACCCAAATATTCAATGATTTTCGGGTTTCCAGCCATTACACTGATACCCAATGACAGACCATGCATGTACCCAGTCTACAAGGTAGGGGAAGCCTGATGATCCATGGGGGCGAGACAACATACATGATGGGTCCCAAGAAGTGGGGAGTGGGTAGTGTGTACTGGTGTGACCAAACCCGACCTGCACCCGGAGTAAGGAAAAGTGCTGAAGAGGATGTGCAGTATGGGAACTATGGTTATGTGATTATGGGCCTAGCTGTGCAGGTGTTGGCTGGAGTGGTTCTATGTGGACTGCCCCAGGGATGTAAGCAATAGTGCGCATTGGGCAGAGCCAATGCCCAATGAGCAGCCATAGCCTAGTACAAGTCCCACCACAGCAAAGTCAAGTTTACATGGCAAAGGATGCTATAACCAGATATGTTGTTGCAAACCCACTAATTTACACCAAAGAACCCTTGGTCGCAACACCCCACTGTAGGAATGTAAGCTGGACTAATTGGCATCACAAGGTAGTATTGCTGTCCAGACCTCACAACTGTCCCTGCTATATACTCTGATATTAAGTCTGTCCCTCTCAATCCCCCTGAAAATTGGTGAGTGCTGAAGAAAAGGTGGTGAATTACCCTTAATAAATAATTATAGTAATACAGAGTTATAGACGTTTCACGTCAGAAATCCCATATAAATCCACATTCCCTTATTCTGCAAATGTTTTAGGTTAATTCTACAAATATTTAGAAAATGTCCCTGCTTGTCCCTGATTATGTGAGGAGTTGTCCCTGATTCTGTTGAGGTTTCCTCCAATCGGTTGAGAGCTATGTTGCTGTCCTCACCCCCACCCAGGGGTGTGATTATCCAGACCTACCACCAAATGCAGGGTATATACACAGCTGTTGCTGTAGAAGAAATGCCCAGCTGTGGACCTTTCCATCAGCTGTCCTGCACATCCCTGGACATGTCCTCTACTATCAGCCCCTCTGTGTGGCCCAGTAACACCACATACCTATCGCCCTGTTCCATTCGTAGTAATGTCCACAGTCACAAGTAGGTGACACCCTCCACACAACTATATTGGCAGAATCTGGAACCCCCAACCCAGGTGTATTACTGCAGCTGTCCCAGACTACACATGTAAAAACACATGAAGGGAAAACCCAAGCATGCTTGGATCACCACCTAGCGAAGTCCGCCACCGCCCAACACTTCGGACCCCGACACCAACTACTGACACCTCCTGTCCTGCCTCGCATACATATCCCAACACCCTGAAAACCTTCACAACCGCACCCCCACCAATCAGTCGAACAGCCTACTATACAGTTAAAATGACCCCCCCTCCACCTACCCACCTACACCTCCACTACTCTACAGCACAGGTATGGCATATGTAAACCTAACCCAAATACCAGAGTGTAGCCCAATCAGAAATTCTAAACCGGAATTCCACTTAACCTTACACTGACCTTCGTGAACAGTCATACCTGACATGTACACCTGATTTAAGCATGTATAAAACCTACATGTACATGAAGTAGCACGGGGGTATGTGGCAGCCAGCAGGAGTACACCTGTGTGGGGGACGGTACTCAGATTAAGCAAAGTAGAAGCAAACAGGTTCAAGAAACTGTAACCGGAGGTTAGCAGTGCTTACCATTGCACAAACCCATGCAAACCCACGTGTCCTGCCCAGCAACAAAATAAACTGCCTCTGCAAGGCTCGAACGCAGGACCCTGTACACTATAGTCACAGTAGTCACCCACTAAACCATCATAGCAATACAGATGAATGAGGTATCAGCCAACTAATCCTCACCACAGGTAAATCAAAACAAAGATGTGAACTGAATCTATGTACACTGTGAGGTGGTCTACCTTGCTACATAACATAATTATGTGAAATGGACTAGTGCAGTAAGCATAGATGTGAGCTATCATTGTAATAAAGTGTAGAAGTCCCTAGGTCCCTATACAGTATATGTACACATGAATCACGGACACCAGACACATAAAACCTGTAATGAAGAATATATTACTGCCAGAAGGCAAATATAGTGCAAATTAACTAATAAGCAATGCTAACTGCAGCACAGCTCAACTTAGTAAGAGTAAGCAATGTGTAGGGGAGCCAATCCAATCTGCCTACCGGTATACCCCTATAAGCACTGCCAACCTTAGGTAAGCAGGTGTACCCCTAGCTTAGCCTCTTCAA
This sequence comes from Protopterus annectens, assembly GCF_019279795.1. Lineage (NCBI taxonomy): Eukaryota > Metazoa > Chordata > Ceratodontiformes > Protopteridae > Protopterus > Protopterus annectens. The sequence continues at coordinate 1,068,636,798 of NC_056747.1, read as the reverse complement.
ACCTGGCCAATCATGGGAAAGTGAGGGTAAATGGCCATATATAAACCATCCATGGTGGTAGCTTCCTACTGCAGGCAGAATGGCTGGTGTGGGTGAAGGCACTCGTTTTAGAGTGCAGCGCTGGTGCATCCAGGAGTCATAACTCATGGTATGGCTCCTGGTACAACACCATGAGGAGAGACCACTGCAGGGCTAGTACCAGGGCTCACAGTATAAAATGGAGGCCTGGGACAGTATTGCCATGACCTCACCAGTGCCACAGGTATCCCCCGGGCTGGTGAGCAGGTCAGGCATCACCATGCTGACCTGAAGCAGTGGAGGGGGGATGTACTGGAACAGTGGATCCAGCAGTCTCAGCAGATGGCTAATGCCCCAGTACTGAGTAACTACTCATTCCACTAAGTAGTTAAGAATTGCCTAGCTTGTGTATACTATGGACAGGTATGGCTACATATCACTGTATACCTCCAACATCTGCAGATGAGCGGGCTGTGAAACAGCAAGCCCATGATGCTAGGTTGCAAAGGCTGCATTGCGAGGCAGGTTAGTATACCTCTTCATGTACTGTCATAACAAATACATATAAGAGCATTAGAAAATGTCTTGCCAGTAGGAATACATGTGTAATATTCTGTGAATAATGGTATAACCCCTGGAGTGCTTCTGTGTACTCTTCTGTCATATGTAGTGGAAATGTTGCATACTTTATATAGTATTGCTGTACTAAGCAGTGTTACCCATGCTGTGGTATGCAGACAAAATGTGTATGACGTTCTGTATAACAATGTTGGAGGTGCAAGAGTTCAGTCATATTGTACAGGTGAGGGAGACTTAGATAGAAGACAGTAGAAAGCATCACATCAATTCCCTGATAGCACAGTGTACTTTGATGTTAACTATAATTTTGTTGTCACACACAGCAGGGGTCTGAATCTCGGGAGTGCTAGTAACCTGTATGCATAATCGTACTCCACAACTGTAGGGATTTTGTTACAATGTTCAGATAAAAAGCTGTATGTATAATTACACCCAACAACTGTACAGAATTGACTAGAGTGTTCAGATAGACAGTTGTATGCATATCCATACCCCACAACTGTTCCAGTCTGTCCAGCATGTACAGATAAATGGCCCATATCACCAGCCTGGTACCCAGTCCCGCTGAAAATGCAGTGTGAGGAACCCAGAAATGTAGGCAGCTGTTAATGACATATAACAGCAATGGGGGTAAGCTATGCCTACACAGGTTGAGAAATCAGAAGCTAACTGTACAAAACCATAAGGGGAGGGTAGCAGTGCTTACCTTCACGCAAACCCATGCAAACCCACTGACAACTGTCTAAAAGTGCCTTAATCCCTCTGTAGCTATTTCCCTTGTTCTGCCCAGCAACAAATTGTAATGTCTCTCCAAGGCTCAAACCCAAGACCCTGCACTCCATACACAAAGTGATCTACCACTAAACCATGGCAGATATACATAACCTGATGTTTTCACAAACGTCATCCAGCACAAGCTGTTAACAGTACAGAAAAAGTAGAAATATCATACCACACAACCACTTAATGCAAGAATTCTGGACAAGGTGTGCCAAAATGTGGGTACAAGTAGGGATATATGTCAAATACTGCTCTAAGACACCTAAAATGTTGCTAGTCACACAGTGATATGTATTAGAACACATATCTCGAAGGAGAAGAAGTTTGAAACACAAAAGTGTTGGCATGAGTTACTGACTACAGTCCTAAGATCATCCATGCCAATTGCCAACAGAATGAGGTACAGGACAAAACTATGATCCAAACATGCATGGACATAGGGACAAATGTGTACATGGTCATAGAATGTGTAGGAAAAACAAACCTGTCATTGTGACACCTCACCCAAAGTGAATGGCAGCAATACACAACATATGTTGCATTAACACCTGCATCTTGTCACGGCTATATGTAAGACACAGGCCACGTATATAATAATCTATAAATATACCAGAGTACAATTTAAGGCCATTTGGTAGTGTAATAATACTTGTGAGGGAAATATCACTGCAGTGACTAGGAATGTCGTGAAAATTACAAGGATATGTCAGGTGTTAATTTAACACTCTCTCACCCCTACCATATGCGTGAAAAAGCCCAGTGACACTCCTCAACTGGTATGTGAACACAACAAACATTTGTTGGGACGTACGTCCTAATGGGTCATACATATTAACATTTGTGTCTATGCATGTGCCATGTTATAATACACCTATACTAGTGGCCTGGTGCCATCAATGACACCTGCATGCTCTTGTAATGGCCACTGTTGTTCCATATATGCATGTGTTCCGCATGCTCTGCAACTGTGTTAATCTGGGGTGTTGAGTTAATGGGGATACCTATGCATGCTGTTATAACTAATCCTGAATGCTGTTTACTGTTACTAAACCATATTTGCCATAAACCAGTGACAACACAGCTCGTATGGGAAGGCCGGTCCCAGCAGACCCACCTGTCCCACCCCAGCTGGCCATGGCACCGGGCACCAGCACATCTGGGGCCCAGCCTGGGACCTCCACCTCCGTGGGCACTGCACCACCTTTGGGAGGAACCACTGCAAGGGATGGGGCTCCCCCTCCCCTCAGAGTGGGTGCGGAGGGGAACCTTTCACCCGTTAACAGGTCCGGGCTGTGGTGCCTAGGGAGCTCGATCTGGAGTATTGAGAGCTGCTATGTCAGCTTGAAGGCTGAGTGGCACTATTTGAGGGTGAGCCTACCTCTCCTACAGAGCCCCTAGCACAGCCACCTTCGGGGCTGTGAAGGTGCAATGGTGACTGGCCATGGGTGTGGACCTCAGTCCCACTGTTTTCAGTTGGGGGCTCATGGGCTTGCGACTTGCAAACACCCCTCCCTGTACAAGGTGTTTACCCTTCACATGTATCATATACTGGCCCTGTATGCATCTTGTGTGTCTTGTCTGTTAACTTACCCAACCTCCCTCCCAAAATATACCTACTACCCCTTCCCAACATTCCACTCTCACCTGAAATATACAACAAGGGCAATCTGTTCCCACAACAAAATCACAGCCCAAACATAGCTGTCAGTTTTGCACACGTGACCACTAGACACATGTAATCTGGTCTATTTGGCATCACAATGAATATATGCTGTTCTCACCCTTCCCCCAGGAGTTTGAGGGTCCAAATGTACCTGCAAATATAGTGTAAATGCTCAGCTGTTGCTGTAGAAGAAATGGGCAGCTATGGGCCTTTCCCATACCCTTCCTGCACATGCCTAGCTATTTTCCCTAAAGTCTTTCCCTCTTTGTGCCCCATTTGTCACCACTTTCCTATCAACCCCTTTTACTTTTATTTCAAATAAATTAGCGTGGGGCTAAGCAGCAGTCAGCTCTTGCAAGCAGCAGTAAGTGTGTTTGCGCGGGGGTAAGTTATGCCTAAACAGAAATCAGAAGCTAAATGACTGTATGAAACCATAAGTGGAGATTAGCAGTGCTTACTGTTATGCAAATCCTCGCAAACCCGCTGACAACTGCATAAAAGTGCCTTAATCCCTCTGTAGCAAACATCCCTTGTTCTGCCCAGCAACAAATTGTAATGCCTCTCCAAGGCTTGAACCCAAGAACCTGCACTTCATACACAAAGCGATCTACCACTAAACCACAGCAGATATACATCACCAGATGTTTTCACAAACATATCATCCAATACAAGCTGTCAACAGTACAGGAAATGTAGTAATATCATACTACAGAACCACTTAATGCAAGAATTCTGGACAAAGTGTGCCAAAATGTGGGTACAAGTAGGGATATATGTCAAATACTGCTCTAAGACACCTAAAATGTCACTAGTCACACAGTGATATGTATTAGAACACATATCTTGAAGGAGATGAAATCTGAAACACAAAATTGTTGGCACGAGTTCTTGACTACAGTCCTGTGATCATCCATGTAAATTGCCACAGAATGAGGTACAGGCCAAAACTATGATCCGAACATGCATGGACATATGGACAGATATATATCTGGAAAGGTAGACAGACAGTGATATATATATATATATATATATATATATATATATATATATATATATATATATATATATATATATATATATATATATATATATATATATATATATATATATATATATATATATGTGTGCGTGTGTACGTATAAAGTTTTCTATAGATGTATATAAATATAGATACAGATAGAACTGTGTATAGCATTACTACATGGGAACAAACACCTGAACCACTCACTACAACATAACAGACTATATGCACTGTTAATGGGGGTGGGGGCTCAAATGAGGGATACCTGGTTAATAGTGCTATGTTCATAGGTTCATAGGTTCATATAAGGCCAACTTCGAGAGAAAAATTGCACAGGACACTAAGGATAATCACAAGGCTTTCTTTAGTTATGTTAGGAACCTGGGTGGGAATTCCCAGATATGCTCAGAATTAGTCCAAAATGACAAAAAATACACCAAACTCACAGACATTGCCAACATCCTAGCTGACAGGTTCAGCACAAACTTCTCCCCCCCCCTCCCCACCAAAAGGTTAAATATCTATCCCAGCAGAGTGCTGCCCCCCCCGACATCTCAGATGCTCAGGTAAGAGCTGCCCTCTCCAAAGCAAAAAACACAGCATCAATGGGACCAGACGGTGTCCCAGTCTGCGTCCTACATGAACTCCAAGAAGAGCTACACCCAAACATAAAACTACAGTTCAATCTTAGCCTTACTACAGGATATGTACCCAAAGAGTGGCGTACAGCAACAGTGGTCCCTCTCCACAAACGGATCCAGGAAACTATCGCCCCATAAGCCTGACTAGCTTGGTCTGCAAAGCTATGGAAAGAATCATCATGGACCTCATAAATAAAGATATTGGGGACCTACAGACACTGGATCCTACACAGTTTGGCTTTGTTAAGGGCAGATCCTGCCTCTTAAACCTGGTTGAGTTCTTTGAAATGGTCACTAAGGCCATTGACAAGGGGAAGGTGGTCCACACAGCCTACCTGGACCTCGCAAAAGCCTTCGATACAATACCCCACTTGGGCATTATAGATAAGCTCACCAGCTTAAATATAAACCCCTATGTCACTAGATGGGTTGCAAACTGGCTCAAGGACATAACCCACATGGTTAGAATTGCTGGAGCCATGTCAGACTCCAAACCAGTTACAAGTGGCGTCCCACAAGGCTCAGTCCTGGGACCTCTCTTGTTCGGTATATATTTCTCGGAGGTACAGGCCAACACAGAAGGACTGTGGCTGACCAAGTTTGCAGATGACTGCAAACTGGGCCATAATCAACACTCCAGCCGACACAAGCATCCTCCAAAAGGGCCTCATAGAAACAGACAACTGGTGCCAGAGCCATGGCCTCAAGCTAAATGCCAAAAAGTGTATAGTCATCCCCTTTGGCAAAAACAAAGTTCCCACAAATTACCACATAAGTGGTAATCCATTAAGTACAGAAGAAGTAATTAGGGACCTGGGGACCCAAGTTGATAGCAATCTCTCATTTGACAACCACGTGGCCAAAGTGGCTAGAAAAACATTTTATATAGCCCACCTACTCATGAAGGGATTCACATCTAGATCAGGTGAGGTCATCGTACCTCCTTACTCATCCCTCATCAGGCCTATAATTAAGTACAATGCCCCTTTTGGGATGTACCTTACCAGACACCTGCAGCAACTGGAAAGACCCCAAAAGTACCTCACCAAGAGGATCAAAGGGCTCAAACAGATGCCATATGCTGCCAGGTTAAAGAAACTCCAGCTCTACTCAGTGGCATACCACCTGCTCAGAGGCGATCTGTGCCTGATGTATAAAGCCATGTCCAACCCAGAATTAATGGACATGCTGCACCTCAAAAAATCCAAATCCCACTGAGCTACGCGCTCAAGAGACTTGAACCTCAGCAGTGAAATAAATAGGACATGCTGGAGGGACAGATTCATAACCCAGAGGCTCCCTTCACTCTGGAATAAAATCCCAGTCCAGGTTAGACAGAGTCCCTCATTGACTCTCTTCAGGAGGAATCTTGATGAGTGGATGGGAGATCGTAGGTTTACCCCGGGTATCACTTCTGTGTCACTGTTAGACAGAGGCACGGTATACTAACCTCGAAAAAGGGCATAGCAAAATTAGTTTAAAATGGGTGGCGAAAGCCAAACACACTCTGGCTAGGCTTATAAATGCCCTAGGGCAGATAGCCTAGTATGAACCTATGAACCTATAGATATATATATATATATATATATATATATATATATATATATATATATATATATATATATATACATATATATATATATCTATATCCTGATATATATATATATATATATATATATATATATATATAGATATATATTTGTATGTACCTGAACTAATTTGTCAATGTATAGATGTGTGTGCATATCTGAACCATTGTGATGTGTACCCCTTCCACATTGTACATTCCCTATGTTAGAATGACTTTTCTGCATGTTATGTTACAGATATCGCCCTGACATTTACAGGTGAATTGGCTTACTGTGAAAGCATTGTGGCTGTGTCGTGGAGGGTCCTGTATGCAAAATATGCATGTGCAGGGTACTGGATTGTACAGCATATCCATTAGGGCTGTGGGGGAGGGGTAACATAGCACTATTAACCAGGTATCCCTCATTTGAGCCCCCACCCCCATTAACAGTGCATATGGCCTGTTATGTTGTAGTGAGTAGTTCAGGTGTTTGTTCCCATGTAGTAATGCTATACACAGTTCTATCTGTATCTATATTTATATACATCTATAGAAAACTTTATACACACACACACACACATATATATATATATATATATATATATATATATATATATATATATATATATATATATATATATATATATATATATATATATATATATACACATATCACTGTCTGTCTACATTTCCAGATATATATCTGTCCATATGTCCATGCATGTTCGGATCATAGTTTTGGCCTGTACCTCATTCTGTTGGCAATTTACATGGATGATCACAGGACTGTAGTCAAGAACTCGTGCCAACAATTTTGTGTTTCAGACTTCATCTCCTTCAAGATATGTATTCTAATACATATCACTGTGTGACTAGTGACATTTTAGGTATCTTAGAGCAGTATTTGACATATATCCCTACTTGTACCCACATTTTGGCACACTTTGTCCAGAAGTCTTGCATTAAGTGGTTGTGTGGTATGATATTACTACATTTCCTGTACTGTTGACAGCTTGTATTGGATGATATGTTTGTGAAAACATCTGGTGATGTATATCTGCTGTGGTTTAGTGGTAGATCGCTTTGTGTATGGAGTGCAGGTTCTTGGGTTCAAGACTTGGAGAGGCATTACAATTTGTTGCTGGGCAGAACAAGGGACGTTTGCTACAGAGGGATTAAGGCACTTTTATGCAGTTGTCAGCGGGTTTGCGAGGATTTGCGTAATAGTAAGCACTGCTAACCTCCACTTATGGTTTCATACAGTCATTTAGCTTCTGATTTCTGTTTAGGCATAACTTACCCCCACACAAACACACTTACTGCTGCTTGCAAGAGCTGACTGCTGCTTAGCCCCACGCTAATTAATTTGAAACAAAAGTAAAAGGGGTTGATAGGAAAGTGGTGACAAATGGGGCACAGAGGGAAAGACTTTAGAAAAAATAGCTAGGCATGTGCAGGAAGGGTATGGGAAAGATCCATAGCTGCCCATTTCTTCTACAGCAACAGCTGCGCATTTACACTATATTTGCAGGTACATTTGGACCCTCAAACCCCTGGGGGAGGGGTGAGAACAGCATATATTTATTGTGATGCCAAATAGACCAGATTACATGTGTCTGGTGGACACATGTGCAAAATTGACAGCTATGTTTGGGCTGTGATTTTGTTGTGGGAACAGATTGCCCTTGTTGTATTTTTCAGGTGAGAGTGGAATGTTGGGAAGGGGTAGTAGGTATATTTTGGAAGGGAGGTTGGGTAAGTTAACAGACAAGACACACAAGATGCATACAGGGCCAGTGTATGACACATGTGAGGGGTAAACATCTTGTACAGGGAGGGGTGTGTGGAAGTCGCAAGCCCATGAACCCCCAACTGAAAACAGTGGGACTGAGGTCCACACCCATGGCCAGTCACCATTGTACTTTCACGGCCCCGAAGGTGGCTGTGCAAGGGGCTGTGTAGGAGAGGTAGGCTCACCCTCAAATAGCGCCACTCAGCCTTCAAGCTGACATAGCAGCTCTCAATACTCCAGATCGAGCTCCCTAGGCACCACAGCCTGGACCTGTTGACGGGTAACTTGTTCCCCTCCGTACCCACTCTGAGGGGAGGGGGAGCCCCATCCCTTGCAGTGGTTCCTCCCGAAGGTGGTGCAGTGCCCACGGAGGTGGAGGTCCCAGGCTGGGCCCCAGATGTGCTGTTGCCCGGTGCCATGGCCAGCTGGGGTGGGACAGATGGGTCTGCTGGGACCGGCCATCCCATACGAGCTGTGTTGTCACTGGTTTTATGGCAAATATGGTTTAGTAACAGTAAACAGCATTCGGGATTAGTTATAGAGGTACATACACATATACACAGACAAAAGGTATTAGTAGCCATACATATGTAGGAGTAGTGTGGAAGTACTGGGTGCAAAGTATATCCCTCAGCCACAAGCCCTGTAACTGGTACTTGTGAAATGTGCAGTGTGGCAACCAGTCCCACAAATGAGAATACGTACATTAAACATATACCCACTAACAGTTCAAAGGGCATGACACGACACACAGCTATGCATACACAGAAAACCTTTATTTGTGTAATATGCAGTAATGTATGCCATTACTTACAGCACATGAAGTCTGACACATGTAATCAGTGATGAATGCAAGGCCCACACAAAACAGTAGATGCAGGCAATATGGATATATAACATGCTAGGCTGTCCAGGCCAATGCCTTCAATTAGTACAACAGTAGACAAAGTATTTGCCTTCAATATAGGTAACAATCAACAATTACTGATGTATTTCAGCAGCCTCCAATTACACACTGTAGTCAAGCCCTAGGGGGAATGTAATAGTTGTGATAATGTCAATGTATTGGTTGCATGTATGGACCCTAACCAACAGATTTCGTGGAAGTCCATGATATGACTGGGATGGTAGCAGGAATGCTAGCAGTAAATAATGATAGGCCATTACCCAACAACCCCTAATTGTATCACAGCAGGACAAAGCCTGCTATATATGTGGAAGCCAGAGGCAGGCACACAGGGCCATACTTGCAATATTGCTGTTACAAATCCTGGCTATTGCTTGTGTTACTGGATTTTTTGCAACATACCCTTGTGCAGGAATACAACATCAGAAACACAAATGGATGTAGCTATGTACTGATAGCATGCAACAGACTGCCAGTGATATATGTAGGGCAAGACCTGTGTAGTGCACAGACAAAACAACCACACAATCCACTGACCATAATCTGGAAAGGCCCACAGTTGAGAGCTATGCAGAGAGACTGCATTCCATCCTAAACAACTATGTACACACAAACACTGCAAGACCAGCAATATACAATGCACATATGAACACTACTCACTCTGTCTGTAGGTCTGGAATCCCATACAAATGTGTAATTGGCCTCTGCAATCCCTGCTGTGAGAGGTATTGCAAACTGCTGTCTGTAACACTGCTGCCCACATACAGGAAGGTTGTCCTCCATACTGGAAAGGTTACGGGACAACGTCCACAAGTCAGTATTTTATAGTACTGGGTTGCCATGACAGTGGTTATCTGAAGTACTACACAGCAGGCTGCATGCAATTAGCAACTGTTGCACACTGATTGGTGCAGAGCCCATCACCTGATCATGTGCATCACTTACAAAAGCCATGCTGCAATCCATTCAAACCAGCTCAATCACTCTAGTGGAGAGAAAGACAGAGAGAAAGAGACAGAGAGACAGAGACACACAGCAAAAAGAAGTAAATAACATAAACTGTAAACAACAACAGGCAGTCACAGCCATCAAGAAAAAAAAATGACAGGTATGTAAAACATATATGTATGTAATTGAATGTATTATGTGGTATAGAATAATAGGAAATATGATGTGGAATGTTGATATGTGCCATCTGTAGTTGTCCTTGTAATGAAGTTCTGCTGAACAACTGCTCTAGACAATACTGTCTGTCCCTGTAGGCACTGGGACATACCCGCCAACTGTTTCAGATCAGCAAGGAATGACAAAGAATTAAGCCATAATATGTGTGTTTGGTATGTTAGTGTGGGCAATAGCTGGTGGTGAAAGTACTGTCATCATGATAGACACATGGGTGTCACAGTACACCACATGCAGGATAGTCATGTTAATGTCTAATGCAGCATGCACAAATGCCTTAGGTTTATAATAGGCTTACCAGCAATCTCTCACCATATATACCACCCTAATATTAGTCTGTGTTCATATGTGACACCTGGCTGTGTTGCAGCTGTGAATGAAAGACAGTTACAGAATGTGGACCAGATGTCTGTATGCACCCCACATAGAGATAATTATCTGTGTGATATATAATTAGACAGGTATGTCTACAGAAATACAGACAGTCTTATAGATGTAGGTATATAAACACCCACAAGATTTATCTACACATATACGTATACTTAGATATATATATATATATCCAAACACAAAATTTAAAATTATGATTGGTGCCTGTTGTTTATCTAAGGATTTTAAATGTTTTAACACCATGAGGAGAGAGAATGTTCAGGTTTTTAATGAATGTAGCAACAGTTTTTAATGATTGTGAAGAATGATATAGGACCACATGCTCCTTTCCTTTTATTTTTTGTATCATATCAGGGTATATTTTTACTTACTTTGCATGGCATGGACATTCTTAATTTGTATTTTTGTATATGGAGGAAGTATTTCTCTATTTATTGTGTTAACTTTTTTAACTTCTTTTTTTTTCAGACAAGATAATAAAGATAACACATGTGTGACATATCAATTTGTGTGTCCAATAGGAAGCTTAAGGATGGTTAGTTTTATCTCCTGCCTCAACTGATAGCAGCACTGCATTTGGCTTTTTGAGTGATATATATATATATATATATATATATATATATATATATATATATATATAGTGGCACTGACAATGGCATGCAGGTGAAATAGTCTGTAACAGGCCAGCAGAGATAGTATCCCCACAGGGAGCATGGCTACAAACACATAGCACAGAGCATAGTACAAACACATAGCACAAAGCTTGGTACAATACAACATATGTCCCAATGGTAAGTAAGCAGCCGATATACCAATTACATTCTATGAACGGTTTGTTGTAGCTGATATGTTGGGTGGACACAGATGTGTATTAAGAACTATGGTAACCCTGCTGTATGGTTGCACTGGCCTGTTTCCATCTTTATGTCTTCCATGGAAGATGCCCCATATCTGTCTTCCGGCCTACAGTGCTGCAGAGACAGAGGTCATAGTATCACATTTGGTGCAGCACTATGAACAGCTATTCAGATGGACAGCCCTAGGCCAGCAGGAGAGGACTGCCCTGTGGAACGTAGTAGTTCACATAGTCAATGATGTTGGACTGCATAACCGCAGCTATGAGTAGGTCCGGCATCATTGCAGCGACCGGCTTCGCCATGTATGTCGGCGTGCTGCTGCTGTATGGAGAGACCACCTCACAACAAGGGGAGACAAGCCATCTATCCACCCCTAACCTGTGTGGAGGAGCTACTCAGGAGCCTTGTGGCACCTGCCCACCTGCAGCACCAACAACTGGCAGGGCGCATTGTGGAGGTGAGTGCCACCGACACACTGCCTGAGTAGTGTGCAGGTAAGGCCCCAGGGCACATCAGTACACCACTCGTGTGTATGCATCTGCATCTGTACAGGTACATTATGCAAATCTGAGATGTCATATACATAGTCTGTTGCTGTGTAGTATTAATAAACAGGCATGCATAAGTTGTAGTATTGTGAACCCCTACTGTAGATGTAATGTAATGCTGCACTCACCCTTTACAAATGCCACAGCTGTGGCCACTGACAACAACATTCTCACACTTTTTTCTAGGTCCCTCCAGGATACCACCACAGCAGTAGCCTGTAGCCAGTGAGTATGGTTCATGTTCATGCATGGCAAGACACTATGCATGTAATGGCTATGGGATATTCCATGCACACATCTAACACACCTACCCATACTGCATGCTGTACACATTCAAGTTGTGTTATTGTGTAATGCACTGAGTCACAGTAGTGACTGTGCTGGGGTACTGGAAGGGTATAAGAGACACATGCAAGATACCTAACAGCCTGTCATTGTGCAATGTGTCCACAGGGATTGGAAGTATGGCAGGACACATGGCCTACAGTAGGGATATGTCTGAAACACCACCTTCATGGCTGAAACTGCAAACAATCAGGTTATGTAACTGTGGCAGACATAACGCTGACCCCACAGCAATAGTGACAGCAGAGTGTGTGCACTCCAAGGGATGTGCACATGAGTAGACCTTGCAACCATGCAGAGTTCTGGGACATGTGTAGGGTACCCCCCACAGCCATGGTAAGGTCTGGTGTGTGTCAGTGTAATAGTCCTGTACTGGTCATACATGCACTGCTGATGCTGTGATCTGTAAAGCAGACATCAGGCATTCACAAAGTATATCTGTTCACATATCATCCCAAGTATGAGGTGCTGTAACACACAGGGGCTGTGAGCATTGGAGCTGACATAACAGACACAGTACTACATAAGCAGCAATGGTTTGTACACCTGTGTGGTATGGTGCACAGTACAAGGCAGGGTGCAGAGCAGGTCGACAGTAATGCTTCGTACATGGGGTGCAGTGTTAACAAGGAGAAGGGCCATCACCTACCAACACAGCCCATGTATCACACACATGTATACTGCCACTGTGATGAGGTCGCTTTGGTTGCACTGCATGCTGTTGAGCACCAGATGTAATGCATGCTGACAGAAGGGTAATGGGAGGACTGTGTGTACAAAAGGTGTGCAACCCCACACATAGGTGTGTGTGTGTGTGTGGGGGGGGTGTTGAATGTGTGTGTAAGTGCAATCTGGTGGAGTGTGGTCGATGCATGTCTAATGTGTGTGTGCATGTGTGTCTGTTTGTGTGGGTGTCCATGTATGCACAGGCAGTAGTGGGATTGATCACATGGCAGGACTTCTCCTTGAGATTGTGCTGTAGATGTAGTGACACATGAAACACCATGATAGCTTGTTCGATATGTGACCACAGGACAGCTGATAGCATAACAAGGTCTGTAGCACAATACATGCATTGGGAGGGAAAGTACATACCAGGTATACACATCATAATGTCAGCAGCAGATGGATAACCGGCTACCCATGTATGCAGCACTACTAATGCAATGGGGAACTACCAGACCACATCAGTGAGTGTATCCAGCTTTTACTGTTGTCTGCATGAAGGGTTGATTGTCCAGCAAATGTGACATGGACTGATCAAGACTGTAGTATGAGGCTCCGGTGTGTGACATATGTAGTGAATGTAGCAGCCCCAACCATTTAGGGGCCATGTACACCATGACTGGACATACACACAGTATTACTGGATGACAGCAATGAGGCCATGTACTACCTACTCCACCAAAGTCAGGGAGGTGATGGAGTAACAGGTCATGTGTTGTGATCACGTGTAGACATGGAGAGGTCTGATATGTTAATGGGTAGTATTAATGAGTGTATGTTAGCAGGTGCCATGCAGGATGGGAAACATCTGTAACTGAATGTGGGACTGTCTGTAAACCCAGGGTAAGGGAGGTAGTAAGGTGGACTGTCAGTGTTTGTGGGTGTACATGTGTGTCTGTCTGTGCCTGTGTGTCCATGCCTGTCTGTGTCTGTGTGTGTCTGTGACTGTGTGTGTGTGTGTGTGTGTGTGTGTGTGTGTGTGTGTGTGTGTGTGTGTGTGTGTGTGTGTGTGTGTGTGACTGTGTGTGTGCAAGTGTATGTACTGTTATGCAATGCTGTACAGGTCTTAACGTGTGTATTTGTTTCCCCCACAGGTGGCGAGGTGGGTCAGGTTCCCTCCTGCATACAAACTGAGGTAGGTGTCCGTACAGACACCGATGATGATGATGATGGTACTGGTGAGGCACAAGTGGGGTTGTCAGAAGCTGACACTGCACCTGTATGTGTCATCATCCTCCTAGCCACCCCAAGCCCGTACACAGTTACAGTGCCCATACAAACCCCATCACACATGGCCATAGCAGTGGGACAGTTGGCAGTTGGTGCGAGTGATCAGGAAGGTGTGGTGTCCATGCCAACTGTGTCAGGTCACAGTCAGCATAGTCAGATGTCTGGCAGGCCACCACATCGACAGATGTATCGTGGTGCTCATGGGAGGGCCGCTGGTCATCATGCCCCTGGCAGAGGTGCCACAACTGGTACCACCAGGAGCATGTTTCAGGCTGTATGGAGGCACAGGCACATATGGACATGCACACCAGACAGGGCCTGAGGCTGCAGAGGGCTGCTTTTTTATCTGTAAGTGGCAACCTCCATGACATTGCTGCTGCCTTCTGTGAACATACCGAGGTCATGGATAGATGGTGGGGTGAGATGGTGGGCCTCCACGACCGTGGAATGTCCATGCTTGAACGTGTGGTGGGAGTGGTGTGACATCCATGTGGACATAGGCCAGAAACACCAGCAGCTGGTGGTCAATGTGGATGTGCCACGACACCAAGCTGCTCCCATAGTGGCAGTGCCAACCCCAGCCCCAGCACACCACTGGAGGTGCTGTCCACACCACATCAAAGCAAGTGTCGTGCACATGGCCCTGGCCAGTCCCAGGTGGGACATGGTTCCAGCGGACACCTGTCATCATCAGGGAAGAGCAGCACCTCAAGGTCTGTACCTGCACGTGCCCATGGAACCCCTGGCAGGCACAGTCAGCATGTCCATGGCCGGAGGCACTGAACTGCACACCCTGCTAGGTATGGTCTGCAGCTGTCCAAAAACACCTGTATAGGGTGGCCACATGGTAGGACTGTGTGCATTCATACCCACACACTATGCAGTCACACCTAGGGCAACCCCATACCGACACACACCACTTCACCATGCTCCACTCATTGAACCAAACCCCTCACCCGCACTCATGGTGACACATGTATGGACCACCCTCAGCCTCTGGCAAACCAGCAACACACCCTGTGCATATGATGCTACCTGTGCCACTTCCCTGTCATCCATAACATCAATGCAGGGATAGGCTAAGATGGTTCTGATGCACACGGTGACTTATATAGAGTGCTGTAATGTATTGCAGTGTGAGATGTTGTCAGGGGAAATGTGTAATGCATACATGTCAGGAAGTGTAGCCATGCAGCTATGATGCATTTCAGCTGTCAGTAACAGTGATTGTTATCTCCATAATGTTATCCATTTGTGTTGCAGGTGTACATGTGTCAGCAGGAGGATGGTCTGCAGTCATATTTCACAAGAGTATGGCACTATGGTGACACCATGGTGAACACACACGGGTGGTAACCTCAGTCCCCACTGTTACCACTAGGGGGCTTGTGAGTTTCCAATATCCCAACACCCCCTCCCCATCAAGGTGTTCACCCCCACATGTGTCATATACTGCCCGTGTATGCATCTTGTGTGTCATGTCTGGTAACCTTCCCATCCTCCCTTCCCAAATATACCTGCAGCTCCTCCCCAACATCCCACTCCCACCTGAAAAGATAATGGAAGGGCAATATGCTCCCACAAAACATTCTCACCCCATATATGGCTGTTCATTCTGCACACGTGTCCACTGGACACATGTAATCCAGTCTAACTGGCATCACAATGCATTTATATAGTGCCTTTTTAGGCAAGGTTCAAATGACAAATTCACCACCCTAACAGGTACAGGCAAGAAGAATCTGAGGGTATTGCTACTCAATGCTAGAAGTCTAAACTTCAAAATGCACTCTCTTGAGGCACTCCTTAAAATGGAGAACATCGACATCTGTGCTGTGACAGAGACCTGGTTCTAGGCTCCAGAGAGTACCCCTGCATTACCAGGCTATAATTCATACCACACCTTTCGGCCACCTAACCTGGACCGAAACACTAAAGGTGAAGGCGTGTCCATATTCATTAAGGATATCCACACCTCCAGGCTAGTTGCTCAGCATAATGCATCCGAGATTATCCAAGTGCAACTAACTCTGGGCAAGACTGCAATCCAAATTGTAGCTTGCTACAGATCCCCCACCATGCCCCAGGATTCCCACTCTTATTTCTTAATACACTGGAAAATATTAGGGTACAACCTAACACCCTAATAATGGGCGATTTCAACTACCCTACCATTAACTGGGAAAACTACTCATGTACCAACTCTTGTGCTCAATGTTTTCTGGAATTCATAAATTCCAATGCCATGGATCAACTTATCCACACCCCCACCAGAGGCAGCAATATCCTAGACCTGGTTATTACCAACATGGGCAACTGGTGCTCCACACCAGAGGTCAATTCCTCGTTGGTCAGATCCGACCATAAGCTAATCACCCTAGACATCCACATCCCTCCCCCACCCCCATTAGTGAAACCACAGTAAAAAATTTCTCCAAAGCCAACTTCACACTTCTTAAGACAGAAGTGGCAAACTTCACGACACCCATGCGGACGGACAATAGAGGTATGACTGTTGAATCCTACACAAATGCACTTTATAAGCACTTACATGGGTGCATGGATCGTGCAATCCCTAACAGAAACAAGATGCTATCCTCCAAAAAAAAGAAGCCAATCTCGTGGTCCCCTGCCATAAACAAACTCTACAACAGAAGAAAGAAACTGTTGCAAAAAAGAGTAAAATCCCATGATTGGAGAAACTCCTTGGTCAGCTTCAGTAAGAAGCTGAGATCCCTCATAAAATCATCCAAAGCTAGTTATGAAAACAAAATAGCCACTGACTCTAAAGACAACCACAAAGTATTCTATAGCTATGTCAAGAATCTCAATGGCAACACTCAGATCTGCTCTGAGTTACAGCACAATGGCACTAAATATACAGAACCAACGGATATTGCCAACATCCTGGCAGATAGGTTCAGTGCTAACTTTACCCCTCTGTCATCCCCTAAAGGGCCCATCTCTATACCAGAAGAATGCAAAGTTCCTGTAATCACAGCTGCACAGGTAAAAGAAACATTATCCAAAGCCAAGAACACAGCATCCATGGGACCTGACGACATCCCAGGCTGTGTTCTACATGAACTACAGAATGAACTGGCACCCCACGTAAGTACCATGTTCAATCATAGCCTCACCTCAGGCTATGTGCCCACTGAATGGCGCACAGTGACAGTTATCCCACTCCACAAAGGGGGAGCCACCACAGACCCTGGAAACTACTGCCCCATTAGCCTAATGAGCCTGGTCTGCAAGGCTATGGAGCGTATCATCATGGAACTTATAAACAATGACATTGGTAATCTTCAAACTCAGGACCCCACCCAGTTTGGGTTTGTAAAAGGCAGATCATGTCTCCTAAACCTGATAGACTTCTTTGAAGCAGTCACCTAAGCCGTAGATGAAGGTAAGGTGGTTCACACAGCCTATCTAGATCTCGCCAAGGCTTTTGACACCATCCCCCACTCTGGAATTATAGATAAACTCACTAAACTAGGTATAAATCCCTGTGTCACAAGATGGGTTTCCAACTGGCTCACTGACAGAACCCATACTGTGAAAGTAGCAGACTCCAAATTCAGCTTCAGACCAGTGACAAGTGGAGTACCACAGGGTTCAGTCCTGGATCCTCTCCTGTTTGGTATCTACTTCTCTCAAGTACAGGCCAACACAGAAGGTCTTTGGCTAACTAAGTTTGCATATGACTGCAAACTAGGAGCCATAATCAAAACTTCAAAAGATGTTTACATCCTACAAAAGGGCCTTGCTGAGACAGATGCCTGGTGTCAAAGCCATGGCCTCAAGCTCAATGCCAAAAAGTGCATTGTCATTCCTTTTGGTAAAAACTCAGTACCCATGAACTACCACATAGGTGGTAGTCTACTTAACACTGAAAGTGTGATAAGAGACCTTGGGACACAGGTGGACAGTAGTCTCTCCTTTGATAATCACATTGCCACAGTAGTCAGGAAATCCTTCTATGTGGCACACCTCATCACAAAAGGTTTCTCATCCAGGAAAAAAGAGGTCATTGTTCCCCTCTACTCCTCACTCATTAGACCCATTATAGAGTACAATGCCCCTTTGGTATGTACCTCACAAGACATCAACAACAACTGGAAAGGCCACAGAAATACCTCTCAAAGAGGATTACCAGCCTCAAAGAGATTCCCTATGCAGACCGTCTCAAAAAACTGCAGCTTTACTCCATTGCATATCACCTACTCAGAGGGGATCTCTGCCTAACACACAAAGCTGTGTCAAACCCAGAGCTTTTAGACATGCTCCACTTAAAGAAATCCCAATCCCTATGAGCTACACGCTCTAGGGACCTAAACCTCATTACCACAATAAACAGAACATGCTGGAGGGATAGATTCCTGTCCCAGAGACTTCCCATACTCTGGAACAAACTACCTATCTATATCAAACAAAGCTCCTCATTAGCACTGCTCAAGAAAAATCTTGATGATTGGATGGGAGATAGGAAATTCATCCCGGGGATCACTTCTGTGGCTCTGCTCAACAGTGGCACAGGAAAATAATTTTCTTGGATGGCGAAAGCCAGGGTACCTTTGGCTAGGCTTATATAGGCCCTAGGGCCAATAGCCTAGTACCTACCTATGAACCTATTTATGCTGTCCTCACCCCTCTCCCAGGGATTTGAGGGTCCACATCTACCTCCAACTGCAGTGTTTATGCACAGCTGTTGCTGTAGCAGAAATGGGCAGCTATGGACCTTTCATACACCCTTCCTGTACATGCCTAGCAATTTCCCCTACTGCCTTACCCTCTTTGTGCCCCTTTTTCACCATTTTCCTAGCAACACTTTTTTCCATTCCTTTTATAGAGGTTAGCATGGGGGTAAGCGGGAGTGTTCTGGCCAGCAATGAAATGAACCGCCTCTGCAAGGCTCATACCCAGGACCTTGCACACCATACACAAAGTAATTTCCCACAACACCATGGAAGATGTACATAACCCTGATGTTTCCACAAACATATCAGCCAGCCCAGTCATTCAACAGTACAGGGAATGTATTGCAACATATAGATGTATGCGTGTGAGTAAATATATTAATGTTTAAACAGTACAACGTATTAATATATATATATATATATATATATATATATATATATATATATATATATATATATCTATACCTATAGGGATATATACATATATAAATATATATGAAAATATATACATACAAATGCCTACATCTAGCAGGTCATGTATATGTCAGCAGATATATACATGTACATATATAGGTGTATACGGACAGACATCTGATGATAACAATGGGGATATAACAAAAGCATATATATCCTCATGCAACATTAATGGAGTTGAGAGGCCCCACACAATATATGTCTGGTACAAATAGGTATACTCCCCCCAGCCAAGCACGTTCCCCCCTGTAATGCAACAACAAGTGTTGCAGATCCCATAACCAGGACTGCACACAACATGGTCATCCCTAGGATACATATACATAGACAGATATATGCAGATACAGGCATATACATATATATATATATATATATATATATATATATATATATATATATATATATATATATATATATATATATATATATATATATATATATATATATATATATATATATATGTAAGTACACATACACACACAGAGATATGTACAGTATGATACATATTTAGTACGTGCACACAAATTGAGCAGCCAGTTTTCCTAGAATCACCACCTTACCAACTGGAGACTGTATGAGCCACCCATACGAATGGCATTCATAGCCTGCAACACATACCCACAGAGATATCAAAGGGTATTACACCACACACGGGTGCCCATAAATGATTGT
Source organism: Protopterus annectens (assembly GCF_019279795.1). Lineage (NCBI taxonomy): Eukaryota > Metazoa > Chordata > Ceratodontiformes > Protopteridae > Protopterus > Protopterus annectens. The sequence goes on along the minus strand of NC_056747.1, from coordinate 1,068,616,703 downwards.
GACAGCTATATTTGTGTACTATGACAGTTGTATATGATATGTCATATAACCGTTTCGACACTGACATCCATATGAACAGTGTAATGCAACTGTGAAACAGTTATACTGGGACAGTAGTCTGGTAAAGCTAACACATGTTGCTGTCCAGGCCGAGGCCTTGTAATAGTACAATAGTAATGACAGACTAGCCCACAGCATACCAGACAATCAACAGTACATAATGCAGATGTATATGTCACCAGCCTCTATCTACACTCTGTACACAATCCCTAGGGGGTACAGACCCCAGTTGACACAATGGGATGTATCTGTTACATAACAAGGCATAACTGACACCATCATAATCACACAGACAAACAGAACAGTCCATATGGCAGGAGGCAGTAGGCCTGCATTTAGCCATGGTGGACTGTATGGTAATGTACATCCAGATACCTTAAGGCAGCTTACCCCAGATACCTACACATGTTGTTACAGCCTAGGTTAGTCATGGTGCACCCCCCACACACACTACTACTGGGCCCATATACGACGATTATGTACTCTGCCCTCTGCAGTGCATTAGGGCACACATGTATTGTGTAGGTGGAGCCCACACATATATGACCCCAACCACCCAGTATGTGTGGGGGATACAACAGCAGTGGAGGGATGGCAGGAATGACAGCATGACATACACACAGCCTACTACATAACAAACCCTGACAGCATGTCAGCTGTGCTACGCTAGGTATGTAGGTGGAGGACAGAGTCTGGTACACAGGCACATATGTGTACAACTGTTGTCATACAGTAAGCAAGATATGTAAATGTGTACATATCTATAAGGATATATGTATAATGATATGTACATATGTTTGCCATATGTCCTGCACATGGGGTGGAGCCCTACCTCAGTCCCAATAGTCCCAACCTCTCAGTGCAAAGGGATGTCATGTATGTATTGCAGGTGTATTTGTAGACTATTGCTACTGTAATATGGAGTGTCTTCACAGACATGGTGTGTGTGGGAGGCCACATCTGATGTGGACATGTATGAAATTGGCTACTGACAGACATCCTAAGGTCATCTTAGTACAGTACCACTGCTAGCACAGTAACGCCCCTGTGGACTACAGCTGCGATACACCCAATATATGTGGACAGTCTGACATATGCTAGTCAGTCCAGGGGTATATACAGACCCCTTCATGCAAGACATGTGGACCAGGCCTGTCAATGTAGATGTTAACAGCCATGTAGGTGGGTATCACACATAAATACTGGTATACATTTGCCCCCATAGGTTATACATTCATACACCTCTGTCTGTCCTGACACATAATAACCACTGGTACAGAGGTGCCATGGCCACATACTACCTACTAGTTAGTGACATACATCTGAACAGCATCCCACTGCTTTGTCTGACATACATGACTGTCATGGTGGCCCCGGCAGAAGTACATCTGGCAAGTATCTGGACATGTTATCTCACTGGATAAGTACAGTAATGTGCTAGGCATGTAACAAAGCACAGTGCTAGCTACAGGCAGACTGACTCAACACTGGGCTACATCTCCCATGTGGGGATACACATGTACCTGCATAAATAGCAGTCTCTACAGGCATGTCACATCACAGAGTAACAGACACCTGTGTGAAAGTGCATAACCACAACCAATGTGAACACAGCCACATATGGTAAGCTAGCATACTACTACAGTATATGGACTATCTGACCTACACCATCCTCATATGAGCCACTCACACAACACCCTTACATATACTGGGCCGCTAGACAGTGTGGTTCGATGCCTGTCTGTGGTATGGGACATGTGTGTGTTCGGCCATACAAACATGTAAGCTGTTAGGGTGACGTACAGTGGAGCAGCATGTAACATCATATAGGACAGGACCTGGGACAATGACATCTACAACAGTCTCTACACAGGCCAAGGTACATATTCACTATACACACACTGTCGACAATTACCAGACTTACACATACCTCAGTACTGTACACACATCCACATAATGGCCAGGCTATGTCCTCAGTTATAACCCCTACTATACATAACATGTGAAACAGTCTGTTATCTCACTGGCTTGTTATCAGATATGCTGTCAATTGCTATGGAGTACAGAACATATGCACCCCCTACTGCATGACATATGTACAAAGGTTGACAGAGTTGCGGGTGGAGGCACAAACACAGGGCCAATAGTGATATGTCACTGTAATACCCTCATACATACACTGTCGTAACAGGGTTTGTTGCACCATATGCCCTATGAGGAATGTGACGTCGGTAACTCTCCCGGCTGTCACCATCTACTCCCTGCTATCCTCACTCTACCTTCTGCATTCCACAGATAGGTGAACTGCAGCTGACACATAGAACCAAAGGCACAACACTGCCCAGTCTGCGGATGACCCTGCGGATGGGAACCCCTCATATACATGGGATCGACATGGCAGGTATTGCGACAAGTATGACAGGCATATCCAGACAAACACTGTTAAACCAACAGTACTCCACATACAGTATAGCAGCACTTACAGTCTGTAGTCAGGTCAGGCACATCCCCCTCCTGTTTGTTGCCCTCTTTCCACAGTGTATGTTGTTAGAGGTAAATCCCCAATGCATCTGAGATGCTGTTTGCAAAACAACAGATTGAGTTCCTGCTCAGTGACTGTAAAGGGCCAACACTACCATGTTGTTCCTAGGTATTGGAGTGTGTTTTCATGCAATTGACTATGGGCCTGTTACCACAGCCATTCCACATGCAATCAGCTAGGAAAGGGCTGCAATTCATGCAGAGGCCATCAATGAATGAACATCACTTACATTACACATGCTGCTGCCTAAGCATAGCAGGTGTGGGTCTCCAAATCCATCGGAGAGGGAGTGGGGGAGGTAGACAGATGCAAATACATGTCAGGGAGGGGTGGTAGAGTAAAACAGAAGCATGTTTGTGTCACACACCTAACAGCACAGGGTATCAAACCTCCAACAACATGTAGTGCTATTACAGTTTGATACAGTTATTGGTTGTGCCACATGGGTTACCTGCTGTGGAGCACTCAGAGCATATTTGCGATAAGTGACATCTGCAACAGGGATACGGTAGATATATGGTAGGTGACGTACACATGCCTGTCTGCATGAACAGCTTCCAGCGTCAACACAGGCACACTCACACAGGGACGCACACACATTGACACACTTGGCAGGGCCAGGAGTGCAACTCATCACTAATGTGATTGCCACAACACATCGATGTGCAGGTATCACATGCACCACATGGGTCATACAGAGGTTGTATGGGCATAGGGCATGCCGAGATGTCAGACATCAAGCAGCATGCTTCAGTATGCCTTGGGGGGTTGTAGTGAGTGTTAATGTGTTGTCAGATGCCCCATACAATACACACATGGACACACAGTGTGCCAGTCCTGACATGCATGGGTGCATGTCTGTACGGGTGTGTGGTGGTCAACTGTGCCAACAGGCTGTACAAGGGTAGAGGATGGGTATACCTTCGCATCAGGCCACATGCCAATGGTCTGCATTGTGCTTCAGGCCTGTGGTTTCTGCATCTGCCCACACAGGTGGGTATTGCATCCCCCATTCAGTCACCTGCATGACTATTTAGTGTGGCCAATGCTGTGCATCACTTGCCATGTATATGTTCTTTACTCCATGACATGGATGGTGTCTGAGATGTGCACACCTCCCACATGGATGTACAGTGACATGTGGCACTGTACCTGGGGTGTCTGGCCCATGTTGTGAACAGAGATTATCAATTGATGTACCAGTCTTGCCCACCTGGGGCAGGAACTGGTAATGGGCAGCAGGTTTACCCTGTACCTTCATTGCTAGCATGCTAACAGCACTCCCTGATGTCAGTGTCATCTGTCCATACAGGGCATGTTATCAGGCATGGTATGTCCGTTGGGAGTCGCATGTGCAGGCACCACGGGTGGTGCAGGTGTCCATTTGGGAACATGGTGGAGGTGCACTGTCTGCATGTTCATGCATATTGGACAGATGGCCAGGGTGACATGCCCTCTGTAGCCCACTGCTATCACTGCAGAGTTACTATCAGTGGCCAATATGCAGTATACTACCCACATATTGGCTGTTGCCTAGGCATGTGTGTGTGCTCTGGGTAATAGTGGGGTTGCTAACTGGATTGGCTTGCCTTGATGCCACATGTCTGGGTATGGCTTTGCACACCAGCCTCTCAGCTAATTTACATATGGTATCCCTGTATGGATGACATGGTGATATATAGTAGGGCCACCATAAAAGAACTGAGCAAACACCCCCCCCCCACATTGACCACAGGTGTCACACACACAGCCACCTCTACACAGGATACGTGTTACACACAAACACATGAGCACCTGTCATATCTGGGAGTAGAATCCCTACCTAACTAGTTTATCACACTATAGCACTTTGCAGTTATAGTATGCGCCATGGACATTACTGGAGTACCTCTTCCCCAAAGGTGTATTTCACAATGTATGACATCAGCAGGGTTACCAAAGTAGGGCATTTTGACTGTGCAGTGAGTGACTAGCCTAAAATCATTGCTCCCTACACAGACAATGAGAGGCACACAAAACATCCACAACTGCCATGTGTGGGTATCGAACCCCTCACTGAGTTCTATATCACACTACAGCATGGGGCTGTTATAGGACACACCACAGGGACTACAGAAGAACTGGTTCCCCAAAGTTGTATTTCACAATGGATAACATCAGCAGGAGTGCCACAGTAGGGCATTTGAAATATACTGCACGTGAGTAGCCTATAATGCATCGCTCCATACACACACATTGAAACACACACAAAACATCCATAACTGCTATGGGTGGGGATGGAACCCTACTACAGTTCTAAATCACACTACAGCAGTATGTGGCTACAGGATGGGCTTTGGGGATTACTGGGCTGCACTCTTTCTAGAGGTGTATTTCTAAGTGAGTGACTTCAGCAGCCCCGCCAAAGTTGAGTATATGTATTATACAGAGTGAGTAGCATAAAAAGCATTGCTCTTTACTCAGCCAGACACACAGCACCACACAGAGCTGCCAGGTCTGGGGTTAGAACACCTACCGAACTACATTATCATACTATAACAGTATGCAGTTATAGGACACGCCACAGAGATTACTGGGTTATGACTTTCCCAGAGGTAAATTTCTAGGTGAGTGACTTCAGCAGCCCTGGCAAAGTTGAGTATATGTATTGTACAGAGTGTGAGTAGCCTAAAAAGCATTGCGCTCTACTCAGTCAGACACACACACACACACACACACACACACACACACACACACACACACACACACACACACACACACACACACACACACACATATTCATACACTAACACACACAGTTGCCAGGTCTGGGATTAGAACACCTACCTCAATTTTTATCACACTACAGCAGTATACAGTTACAGGACGCACTATGGAGATTAATGGACTCTGATTTTCCCAGAGGTTTATTTCTAGGTGAGTGACATCAGCAGCCCTGCCAAAGTTGAGTATAAGAACTGTATGGAGTGTGAGTAGCCTAAAAAGCATTGCTCTCTACTCACACACACACAAACAGTTGCCAGGTCTGGGATTAGAGCACCTATCTAATGACTTTATCACACTACAGCAGTATGCAGTTACAGGATGCACTACAGAGATTACTGGACTCTGACTTTCCCAGAGGTGTATTTCTAGGTGAGTGACATCAGCAGCCCTACTACAGTTGAGTATATGGACTGTACAGAGTGTGAGTAGCCTAAAAAGCATTGCTCTCTACTTAGTCAGACACACACAGTTGCCAGGTTTGGGGTTAGAACACCTACCTAATAACTATATCACACTTCAGCAGTATGCAGCTACAGGACACGCTACAGATATTACTGGGCTATGTTTTTTCTAGAGGTGTATTCCTAGGTAAGTGACATCAGTGGCCTTGCCAAAGTTCAGTATATGCATTGTACGGAGCTTGAGTATCCTAAAAAGCATTGCTCTCTACACAGTCAGAGACAGACAGACACACACACACAAACACACTCACACAGTTGCCAAGTCTGGGGTTTGGACTACTACCTAACTGGTTTATCAGTACAGCAAAATGCAGTTTTGGGACGCCATGGTGATTCCTGAGCTACAACTCTCACAAAGGTGTATTTTACATTGTATGACCTCAGCAGGCTTGTCACACTACTACTATGGGGTGGGCAGTGTGGGCATGGACCATAACCCATTCATGTAGGGGTTGACATTCCACATGCGGGCACACACGGGGTCATATGTCACAGGTACGTGTATACAGCTACTAGATGACTACTTCCTTGTACAGTCATGTTGCACAGCTGGCATGAGCACCACATAGTCTGTCATGCTGACAGATGCTGATGGCTAGTATCTGCAGTGAGCGCATATGCACCTCATGTGGTTGTGGGTCTATGGCTGTGTGCTGGGTGGGACAGTCCCAGATGGGTCCTTGTCACGATGACCCTCTTCCACACATCTATGTCCGTCTACCTTTGGCTTATTATAGTCTGGTGTCCTTACATATATGTCTGTATTCCTATCCACTGTGTGTGCAAGGCAGGAGTGGTGCATACTGACATGTGTCTGCACTAAGAACTGCAACTGCCGGATATGTCTGGTCCACTGGTGTTTGCAGACATGGCCTTCATGTGTTTAAGTGTGTGGGCATACCCAGTATGACCTTTCAGTATGTTGTTGACTGACATTGCCTTCATTCCTCTAAGTGTGTGAGCATGCCCAGTATGGCCATCTGTATTGCATGTGTGGAACATGTCCAGGTTGTTTGTACTGCGGTGCTGACCTTTGTGTTGTACACCGACAGGTAGCATGCTGTGTCTGTAGGGTATCCATCAGTCATTTGGCATGTACTGTTGCCACATTTCTGCATAGCAGAGGGGGCACCTGGCTCTTTCTACATTTCTACACAGGAGTGGGGGGGCACGCCTGACTGTTACTATTAGCGTACGTAGGATGGGGGGCACACCTGACACTTCTACACATTTGCTAGGACTGTACTGTTATGTCGATTACTCCATTTCAGTCTGTAGTCTTGCCTATCGTGCTGGATAGAGGCATACCAGTGTACTACAGATCCTAGCTTTCACTGCTTACATATTAGTTTCAGACTTCCTAGCCTTCACATCTTCCATCCAACTGCCTGGCCTGCTGTAGTCTGTCTGTATAGGCCTGGGGGGTACACATAGGCACATTCAGAGGCCATAGTGCAGCATTTGTTTGTGTTTGCCTACACCTATCCTGCTGACTGTAACATTTGTTGTGTATGTGACCCACCCACTGGCATGTGTGAGTCACTTATCTTGTGGGTGTCCCAGTATTGAGGGTGGTTCTGCAGGGCTGCCTATGTCAGATGCACAGAGTACACTCCTTATACATGGTTTAGTACAGGTAGTGTCATGTTTGACATCCCTTTTACTGTATGTGCGAGTCAGAGAGAGGTGACATTCCCTGGGTCCCTACTGTGTCAGTGCATATGCTATGCGTTGCCTCTTTGCCAAGGTCAGGGCATACTGGGCATGCCTCCTTCTGCCAACTGGGGCAGGCTCAGGTTGTTCTTCCTCTGTGCCTGTGCAGGCCTTCACACTGGTGGAGGGGCTGTGTGGCCCTGCCCCATGCTGTTCCTGCTGCAGCTGTTTCCGCAGGATCATATTGTGTAGCATGGCACATACAAGGACAATTTGTGTACATGTAGTTGGTGAGCACTGCAAGGCTCCACCAGATGTGTCCAGACACTGGAACCATGGCTTGAGCATCCCAAACACATGCTCTATTATGATTCATGTTTGTGCATGTGCCTCATTATGGAGTTCTTGTTCGGGTGTGTGCATTTCTGATGGGTGTCATCAGCCATGGCTCCAGTGCATCTCCAGCATCCCTCACTAGGTGACCTTGTGGGATGTCCCCATTGGCAAATCTGTGGTACAGCTGCATCAGATGCCAGATGTGGGAATCGTGGTAGCTTCCAGGGCAGCCAGCACACACATTCATTATTATGCCCTGGGTATCGCTCATGACCTGGCAGTTGATGTAAGGAAGCACTTGTGGTTGATGTAGACCCTGCCCTACTCACTGGGTGGCGCTTTGATGCATATGTGCGTGCAGTCTATTGCACCCACTCCCTCGGGGTTTTCTGCTATTTGATGGAAAAGACGTATATTGCTGGCCAACGCCTCATGGGTGATGCGGAGGTATACGTGCTCACCGACATGTGCTGACATGGAATCCAGGAACTGGTGGAGTTCCCTGGAAGCTGATGCCTGTGATATCCCCATCATATCCCTAGTTGGCCTTTGGAAGGTACCTGTAGCTAGTATTCGTAAGCCTACACATACCTTGGTATCCACTGGGATGGGTTCCCCTCTGTTAGTTCTGTGTGTGAGGCATGGCCGGCACAGCTCAACAATCTGCTGTAGGAGGTCCCTGTCCACCCTATAGAGCTCCACTATCTCCAGCTCATGTAGCCCTTGGTAGGTTACCCTGGGTCTGTACATTCTTCTCCATCTCCTCACTGTGGGTTGCTTGGCAGCATTCACATCCTCACCACCCTCAGCCTCTTGCACATGCTGGTTTATGATAGCAAAAGCAGCCCCTAGCATTATTTATCTTGCTTTTGTTTTCTAAATTTTCCCTGTTTGCATACACCGGTGGTGCAGAGTTATTGGGAATAATAAGAGGGAAAAGTGTTTGCATAGTTTATAGTGGTGTGCTGGGCTGCTGCCTGTGTGATTGGCTGTGTCTGATACATTTCACCTGTCAGCTCAGCTAGTTCTCCTTGATTACCTTTCTACTGCTGTTCTCCCTTCCCATTGCCTCCCTGTTTAAGCTTGTGTGCATGCCGCACAAACAGAGTGCTCGACTGTGCACAGAGCTGCTATTTCCTGGTTTAACTTCCTTTTTCTTCCTGTGAAACCTGGTGCATGGTGTGCACACCCACTTACACTTTGCAAGGAGTGCTAGGCAGCTTGGACACACCTCTAGCTTAGCCGTGCTAAGCTAGGAGAAGTCCTGAGCCACAGGGCTCCAATCCACTTACAGTATTTCTCACACAGCCCCATGATGTCACCTATCTCCTAGTCTTGTACCCAGCTATTTCTACTCTTACATTCTTGGGACCAGCCTCACACCCTGGGGAATCTGGGATTCACTATCTTTCCCCTCATTTGCATGGGATTGCCTGCTAATGCATAGTTACATGTCCCACACTGAGCCTCCCCCCTTAGCAACCATTACTCACTGGCCAGGTTGTCTTATGCCTGCCATTGACTTGCATGGCTGAATGCTGCTTTTAGTTAGAATGCTTATTTTAGGTTTGTTTTATTATTTTCCCCCCATCCCGTTTGCGCGCCACTGCCCTATGCTTAAACAGGCAAGATCGGCGACAAAAAAAATAAAAGTAGTTTTTTTTATACTGTACACATTTTGCAATACCAATGGCCTTCTACTTGACTACTGGCATGCTTCATCAATGATATGCAGCCTTTATTTGGTGCTGTCATAGCTCCGTTTTGTAGTTTGCAGAAATGTACTCGGTTACTAACCGAGTGCATTTCTGCAGACCGCACTCGTCCTGCACTGACTGCTGCCTCCTTCCTGGATCGCAGATTACCCTCATTTGCATGGTTTTCACCTGAGCTCAGTCCATGCAGGATTAGCCTAAGAGCTCACATGCACATCCTGGGAGCTCGTTCCTGGATCGCACATCAGCCATATTGCCGAAAATAGCTCTTAAACTATTCCTGCACACTATAATGGGCTTCGTAAATCCAGGGGTATATCCCTAAATATGAATAAGTACCTATTCATACCTTACACCTCCTTCCTCCCCCTTCTTCATTCACTTCCTTACTTCAATTTCTCTCTCCTCTATATCTAAATATACCATAACCTTGTTTTTTCTTCACTTCATATTGCAATTCCTGTTTGTATTATACTAACTTACCTTTAATTTCAGTATACTGGCTAAAATTTCTCTAAATATTAAATCATTGTCATATATGTTGTATCTACTCTTAACCAATGTTTTCACATTTTTTCTAATTTGATATAATTATTTAAACTGTAGTTTTTAATGTATTTTTGAAGATTGTAAAATTAGTGTTCTTACAAAGTTTTTGTAATACTTTGGAGATTTTCTCTCGGACTGCACTGAAAACGGGCACCTACCTAGTTGGACTTTCTCAGTAATCAAATGTCAATAAATAAATAAATATAATACTCATATTACTAACCAAACTATCTGTCAATTTTCAGCAGATTATAGTTTGTATAATCAACATAAAGTTTTTGAGAAATGACACAGAAGTAATAAGCCCTACATGATTCACAGAAAGTGGTACAGAAAAGAGAAAACTTCAGACAAACTCTTGCCCCATTGTGAAGTCATAGTAATCTGTGTATAGATAAATAGGAAAATGCCCCCCCCAAGATTGTATGAGATGCACTAACACAACAGCATGTGCACATAGGCTGATCTATATGGCATAATCTACAGGATTCCATCCACATACATCCAGATGATGTTGCACTTTGTAGCACAGCAATACTCCTTCCCTGCTGATATGCTGTTCAGCATGCTGAACTGAGCAATATATCACTGCTTACAGTAACAAAAAATTCCATTGGACAGTAGGAAATACTCCTGGCAGTGGAGTTCCCTGATGTGCCATATTTTTACACCTGCACATAATGATGCTACCAAGCTCCTATCAGCTGGTGCTCACACAGCGCCTAGTCCCCTCATTCCCATAATATGGTAATGGCACTGGCTTCACCAACGTGCATAATGAGTGACAATTCCTTATGAGCTGCAGCTAAACATAATGGATGAGCATATATCATATTAATAATTTGTTCCTTGCTATTCTATGTTTTAATACCTGACGTGCGACACAGCAATCAGAATGTCTGTACCACTGCATTGAATCATGTAGTAAATATTATATAGTATTCTTTATTGTGCACCATCTATACACAAAGACATTCCTTTTTGAGTTACTTTTACTTGCTGTGTCTCAGCTGCTCATAGCTCAGTGGCTTACAGCCCATTGCTTATATATTAGTATGATAGACTCAAATACTCTCTAAAGATACTGTGTGGAGTTGGTGCAACCTCTGAAGCAGAATATTTAGAGAGCAGAGTGTGGGTGTTGAGCACCCATATAAGGGAGATTATAGAGGGCTTGCATCCCAGCACAAAAAACTGTCTTTAACTTGCTGCCGATTATGAGTATATGCATATTGAGTAAGCAGGGGTTTGTTATTGGAACTTGAGCGGCTGGTACTGGAGTTACTGGGACTGATCTTGATCCATGTCTATGAACCATGGTAAAGAATGTCAACATGGAAACAGACGTGGACAGAGTGCTTGTATGCATCTGCACACTATTATTATATTTCCAGGGAATGTTTTATCAAGATTCTTTAGATCCTGATTTGCACCAGTGAGAACTTGCTAACAAATTATATAATCACTGTAAACTAATTTCATGAAGACGCTAAAACTACTATAGCACAATTACTTGGATTACAACTTTTAGAGCCATATGCTTAAAAACAAGACATTACATATGCTATTGAAAGCCAGACAACTTTAATGCTTCTAAAACATTACTATGCGATCCATACTCCATAACAGCAGTGACATAAACACACAGTTGCAACAATATGACTAAATTGTTTTTTCAGGGTCCAAAGAGAACTGCATCACATCAAATATTACTGTTGAAAATGCATATGCTATAGTGTTTTTGAGTATTACAACTAAAATGATGTGACATTGAAGACATATAAAAGGTATTACACACTTTTTTATTTTTGCTATGAAGTCCCGGTTTATCTGGAAATATAATTTTACTAACAGAAAATTTGATTTACTATAGTGTAGATTTTGAAAATGCAAAACTTTATATTTCACTTCACTACATCATTACCATTTAATAACATAATAGCTTGTTGTCCAAGGTCTTCAGTGTCATTTTTTAAATTAAACATATCTTGGCAGAGTAACACAGCTTGAGTGAAACCAGATGATAGTCTTACTCTGTCCAAAGAAAGAATTTCACTAGTACAGTTTCATCGGTGATTATTAAGCTGAGGACCCCAGCCAACCTTTTTAAGCATAGCCATATTTCTTAAGGGAGGAACATAAAACCCTGTACCTCGTGTCTATTTGGTAAATACCTTCACCATTATACCACTCTTAAACACAGTCTTTGAGCAAATAAATATGCCTTTCTTGCACAGAATTTCTTTTCAGGTAGTAACATAGAAGAGTATGTTCAAAGGGTAGGAGCTAGAAGTGGTGTCCAGCTTTCAAAGTCAGTAAAATACTTCAGCACTATCAAATAGACAGCAGATAGAAATTGAAGTAGAACATATGGCTATAAAATCTGTTATACCCTTTGTTTTGCCACACTTTATTTTTAAATGCAGCAGAGTTAAGGTTTAACAGCATTTAAAAACTGTTTTGCCTTCTGCTGCTGTTCTCTGCCAGCCAGCACTGTCTGCTGTGAGTCTATAGGGTGAAGCATGATTGTAATAGTGCTTATGTTTCCTTAAACATTTGTTATGCACCCCTAAGCACTGTTAAGATTAAGTCTGACATTAGGGATGGATTGGACAACTTTATATTTTTCCTGGGTTTTAGGGCATAATTGTGGTGCTCCATGCACCGCAAATAAATATGAAGATTTCAAAGAATAGCTGTCATTTCTCATAACAGGCATAAATATGTCTTAAACAACAACTTACATAGATGTTGCAGGTGTTATCTGTTAACAAATATGGGTACGTCTGTTCTGCTCAGTGATTTGTTTCATCGGTTTCTCAGACTCACAGACTGGTACAGTTGTTTTGTAAATCTAGCTCTTATTTGATATTTTGTATCTCTTTATTTCTCAGATTGATCATTATCTAAGCCACAGGTACCAGGCTTCTCCGAAATGTTCCTGAGATCAGTTTAAGAGTATAACTGTTCTTCTGCATATATATTTCATCAGTTTGGTAGTTTTATCAAATGTCTGCTTGACGCTCATTTTTTCATATATTTGTTTTAAGATCTGATATATAAACACAGTTGCAGCTCAGCTTGTGCAACACAAACGTTTCAGCAGGAGACAAACCTGTCATCACCTGGGTATAACTCTGTTGTTAGAAAGGAGCTGTTTCCATGGTCTTACTTTTAATTTTCCCTTCCATTTACTGTCCTCTATGCCCCAGGCCATCCAGGGAATCATGAAATGGAATGTATGTTACATGGTTCAGAATGGTGACATGCAGATGGAAGTGGACAGTAGGGAGCCCTACTGTTAATGCAGGGCAGGTGATCAATGCTCAGAAAGTGAAACGTATGATGGTTAGTCTCAGAGAAGGGCAAGAAAATGAGTGTTTCATCTTTCTCTCTTTCTTCATCTGTTCCAAATTTGTGTTAATTCCATTCACAGTTTCAAGATTTGACAGCAGTGAAACTAGAAATACTATCACAACCAATGTATGTTAAGACTTTTTCTTAAGTTGTTAATGGCTGTTACAGAAACAGAGAAATTCATGATGCATATATTTACCCACTTTCATTGTGCATCTAGTAAAAGAATAAACATTTTTTTCTAAGGAATAGCTTGGTATGGACACATGCAGGTTAAAATATGAAATTATGCCCATTCTGATGGGTATAAATGTGCATTAGGAAGCAACCTATTGCTTTCCATTTTATAAAATCTTTATTGAGAAAAATTCCAAAAGCAACAAGCATGGCTGCAGAATAACAAATAGTACAACTAAACAGGTAGCAAGTAATCAACTACTTACAGTGGCCAATAGTTCATATTATAACATGTCATTGGATTCTAAAATATACATATATATTCTTTAATATTACCAGATTATTTATTTCATTGAGCTTGGATAACATGAAAACAAATTTACTCCACTTGAGTAGACCTGTGTCAAAGATGGATAAAGCCCTTAATGCCACCCAGATGACCTGCTGTGATCAATTAGAGGCATAGGTGCTGGAGAGGCTGAAATGAGAGGATGGGAGTGAATTATTTATGTTGCCTTGCTCATGCTGGGGTGAGGAAGACAGCCTAAATGCTCAGTCCAATACACAGCATATTGTCCTGGCCAGCTGTGTGCTGCACAAGCAGTGAGCCACTCAGTTGAAAGGCTTTGCAGGAGCAGAAGTATGCATGCACCTGCCAAGGGCAGTCGTTGTGGGGCTGCCAAGACTACCTTAAGGGAAAAGGAAGTTAGGGCTCACTCCCCACATCCAACATGTAGCATGATACAGCAGCAATGCCCTTAATTTTGTTACTGGACCTGGACTAGGAGCAGGGTGACCCACTGAATGAAGAGGAGCTGAGGGCAACTAATCGTCAGTTGCAAGGAAGGAAAAATAAATGACTCCACTTGGATGATTTTCTAGGCTCTGGACACATCTAAAAATCATTTATCCTTTGTAGCAACTTCAAAAATCATTGTACAGTCTGCTATTTTCTTATTAATAGCAGTCTGCCATCCTTTTGCTAATATTGACTTAACAGCAATAATCAGTGGCAAACATAACTGAATTTCTTCCTTTCACCAGTCCTTTAGCATTTTCGTTTAACCTAAGTCCACAAATTCCCCAAGACGAGATGGTTTCTTGTAAAAAAAAAGTCTGTTTTCAATCTGATGTGCATCGAAAAACAAGTTTAGTGCCTGTTTTCTGTGCACTTCACATTCAAAATGTTGCATTAGGTAGTCTCCCCTGTTTGTGCAATTTTTGTGGTGTTAGGGTGCAGTAATGTAGGATCCTTACTTAGTACCACATGTATGTGCATATTTGAACAGATAAATTATTATTCCTAACTTCCTGGAAATGCTGAATATTTAGTAGTATGTTCTCCATGTATTCCTACCAAATTCAGAGACAATTTTTGTGTGGTTTTAGTTTTCCTGTTTCATAATTCCATATAAACAACACATCAATTTCCTTACTTAAGTATAAACTATTTCTTTAAATATATATATATATATATATATATATATATATATATATATATATGATTTTATATATATATATATATATATATATATATATATATATACACATACACACACATATACATATACATATAGATAAACAGATACACACACACATGCATATACATTTGAATATATCTGGACATAATATCCACTACAGTGCATGATTTAAGGCTTATCCTCCAAACATGCAATGACAAAACAGTGTTTTTTGCAGAGAGGCAAGGCCCCCGTTGTACCCCCCTACTGGAGGGCTGTGCCCCCTAGTTTTTTATATATTGTACATGCAGCTATGGGGAACTCTTATTATATTTCCTTTGCCCTGTCTTTGACTGAGGTTCTTTTGAATGTTTTGATTCCATTCTATAAGGTCTAAATTTTCCCAGATTTTTTCCATCTCTATTTTAATATCATTTTGTTGTCTTAGGGCTGTTCCATATGGAGCCTTATTGTTAGCACCAGATAGGTGATTAACAACACTCTGAATGTCAAACCTAAGGTGGTTAGTGTCAAAGAAGAGGGAGAAAATGAGTGCTGCATTTTCCTCACTTTCTTCATCTTCTCCATGTTCATGGGATCTTGATTATGGAGGTGGTAGTATGTGTGTGTGTGTGTGTGTGTGTGTGTGTGTGTGTGTGTATATATATATATATATATATATATATGTATATATATATATGTGTATATATATATATATATATATATATATATATATATATATATATATATATGTATATATATATATATATATATATATATATATATATATATATATATATATATATATATATATATCTATATATATCTATATATATATATATATATATATATATATATATATATATATATATATATATATATATATCTATACATACACACACACATATACATATACATATAGAGAAACAGATACACACACACATGCATATACATTTGAATATATCTGGACCTAATATCCACTACAATCCATGATTTAAGGCTTATCCTCCAAACATGCAATGACAAAACAGTGTTTTTTGCAGAGAGGCAAGGCCCCCGTTGTACCCCCCTATTGGAGGGCTGTGCCTCCTCATCCCCTGCTAATCATGTTTACTAACTCCAAGACTGCACAATCCCTGAAGAAAGGGCATATTCCCCTACCTTGGAGAATGTCACTCTTGCACATCTGTCACCATCTGTGTTGTCAACAAAACTGCATATCTACAACTTGACCTCTGCTGGGGACTGGTGTACCTATACATGCACACGTATCTATCTATATATATATATATATATATATATATATATATATATATATATATATATACACACACACACATATGCATATAGATATATACATATATTTATATGGTCGCGACCATATGATTGAGTTTTTGAAAACTCAAGGCTTTTGAATGGAGGTTGAGGTACACTCAGGAGGATCAGGAAATTTAAAATTTTCCTCACTGTAGTGCAATCTTGGAGTTGGTATATATATAATTTGCCGATGGTGTGGGGGATGAGGGGTGCAGTGCGTTCACTCCCTTGCAAAAATGTAAATAAAAAGAAAGATTTTGTGGGTGGGGGGGTTTGATGTTCGAGTTTTTGTAAACTCGATCATATGGTCTTGGCCATATGAATTTAGAGTTTCTGAAAACTCAATCATCTGACAGACACTATATATTTTTGTGCGTATGTGTGTAAGACCTAGTATAGATATAGATACAGATATGGATACTGTATATGTGTGTAAGTGTGTGTGAGTATGCGGTTCCTGTAATTTTGGTGATGTGTTCCTTTGGTCATTTTGGTTGTTTGGGATCTGAACCAAGATCAGGGCTTGTCCTATCTGGAGGACTATGTTAAATCCCATACAGGTGTTTCAATGAACAGGCATCAATATTTTGGTCTTCACTATTTTAAAATCAATTAAATGGTATTTTGAGCAAGGAGAATAGAAGTAAATATATATATATATATATATATATATATATATATATATATATATATATATATATATATATATATATATATGTATGTGTGTGTGTGTGTGTGTGTGTGTGTGTGTGTATAAATATGAATTGTAGTATGCACACTATGCATGCACATTGTGTGCATTAAGTATTACAATTACCTTCATCTTTTTCCTTACACATTCTCTTAAAGGTTTATTTTCTTATTTTATACTCTGCAACTGCTCAATTTAAGCACATGCATGGTATTTTTCCTGCTTGAATTTACTGTCAGTGGTGATAACCCAGCATTTTGTTTGTTGCCTTCCTCACTTTTGCATAAACACTGTTTACATTTTTGTGTACTCCATTATATGTCACGTCAGTCTGTGCTATTGCATACCTTTGATCTTTTGTTTTCTGCTTCCACTGAAGAAACAACCTTTAAGGCATTTCCATATGTTGATTTCAGGTCTGTATCACATCATTTAAAACACTATTCAGCAAACACCAATTCATCGACCCCAAAACAGGGAAACCCTTTTATCGAGTGTTCACATCAGTGAATGTATTTACCAGGACAAGCAACTATCCATCATTTAGAATGTGCCTGTTTTCCCACTGTAGTGTGATCTTGCAGTTGGTATATATAAGTAGGGGGGATATTGGTGGGAGGCAGCCCCCATATTTGGTTGATATACTGTGCTGTGTGTATTGCTCATCATATTGGACAGCTAACTATTTGCCCTGGGAACATTTTCAATGATGTGTCAGTTCGTTGAAAGGAGTGTTGTCTGTTTTGGGGTCAATGAATAGGTGTTCACTGAATAGTGTTTTCGATGATATGATATAGACCTCCTGATTTTTGACAACTTGTTTCTGGACAAATGCTCATGTATTTCTTGTATGATTTTTTTTCTCAATATTTGTTGTAATGTTTTTCCAGTTCTACAACCTTGGTCAGATTTCTAACTTCATATTCATATTTGCCCACTGATTCAGTACTTTATTGCAATGAGAATAGCCTGAATTTTTGTATCATTTCACTAGATGTAAAGTTACAAAGCTGTTATATTTTACACCTATCTTTTTACTGGTTTTCTCATGACTTGATAAAAACACACCAATGTCGAGAGAAAAAACTTTATAAAGATAGCAAAGCTTTTGGGTTGATACCCTTCTTCAATACTAATACAAAGCAATAAACAAAGCAATCGACTTTAAACAGGAGTCAAGCATATCACATGGTTGCAGCCAGTCAATCATGTGACAAACATATATAAGAAATTCTTAAAAAAACAATTAAAAACATTGAGTGCAATACTCAAAATACATAACAAATAAAATATATACAACAGTACTGCTGTAACTTTGAAACCAGTTTTAAATTGCAGCAGACTAAGTTATGTTGTTAAATATATGTTTGTACATATATATATATATATATACTTGCTGTTGTATATATTTTATTTGTTATGTATTTTGAGTATTGCACTCAATGTTTTTAATTGTTTTTTAAAGAAGTTTTTATATATGTTTGTCACATGATTGACTGGCTGCAACCATGTGATATGCTTGACTCCTGTTTAAAGTAGATTGCTTTGTTTATTGCTTTGTATTAGTATTGAAGAAGGGTATCAACGCAAAAGCTTTGCTATCTTTATAAAGTTTTTTTCTCTCGACGTTGTTGTGTTTTTATCGAGTTCTTTACCAGTTTTACAGCAGGTCTTCTGTCTTTTGGTTTCTCATGACTTGGCAATGTTCTTCATTATACTGTAGGTGATGGTTTCACCTACAATAATGATAGTGAGAGTAGATTTCTTTCTGCTGTCATTGTCAGTCTTATTGGTGCAAAAATAATATTCCAGTGTTCAAAATATAGGTGGATTTCTACATCAGATTTGGTCAAAATAGTTCACTTTTTCCTCTGTGTCCAAAATTCTTTCAAGTCCATAAAAAGCTTCTTCCTACCACAAATAAGTGTTAGATCTTTTAAAGAGAGTCAAACACCTTTAATGGTTCAACACATTTAACATGTGATAATATGTAATCCAGATCCTGTGAAAGCAGTAACAAAAAAAAATAAAATGATTTGTTCATGTATCAAGGAAGATCGATGTCATAAACAAACCATACTCTTTGATAGATATGCTTTGCTTAGTGGGAGCCCACAACACCATAATTAAAATAATGTAACATGTGACTACACATACAACAGATTAAAGCTGTTAGGTGCAATTTTACATTGATATTGGAACTGTAGTGCAGTAGCCATGGTCAACAGCCTTCAAAGTGTTTCAGTGAACAGTTATATCTAAAAGTTTACCTTTTTTCATCACAAACATTTTGTGTAAGACTCTTACCAAGTTTCTTGTCTCTGCCTTCTGCAGTAGTCTCTCTAGATGCAATTTAGTTGTGAAATTCATTTGTTATCATTTTTATTGAAATTCTATATACAGGAAAAAACATATAAAACAAATTCTAACTATTTACACAAGTGGCTACATCAATACATTATTACAATTCATTAAACAGCTAAACAGTATACACTGATCAAAGAACATGGATTAATATTTCTCTATTAATAAGATTTTTAGTATTCTTAAATTAATATTTAATAGGCACTTCATACTATTATTTAAATGTGTATATGATGTAAAGTGATATTTTTTCTTTATTTAACCAAATGGTTTCATGCTTTTTTTCCATTTTGTTTTCCAATTAGACAATTAATTAAAATTTAACTATAAAGATATTGTTTAATAACTGAAGCTATAGCATATGTTTTTAGTGAGGCCCCAATGGCTAATGGATAAGGCACTGACTTCCTAAGCCAGGGATGATGGCTTTGATCCCGGTCTGGGATGATACAATCTTGATACAGGTAGAGTTTTTAGTGTGGATTAATGATTAAGGTCTTCACTTCAATAATACAAGATGAAGGGTTTGATCCTGACCTCAGGCTATTGGATAGGCTTAAAACAGCCCTTGAGGGCAGTTAGCTTAGTATGCTCCTATGAACCTACAGAACTCTTGCTGTACCTTCTTTCCATTCTCTTACATGATGTCCCAAAACGTTTCTAGTTTTGTTGGAGTACCAATAAATCTTCAAACAAATGTTATTAAATTGTTTAATATATTCTTTAGAAACAACTTGAGTAGTTGTCTGTACAATAAACTCAAATGGTTGTCTGCATAATGTATAGTATTTTTGGTAAAAAATTAACTTGCTGCCATTTAGTTCTTATTGTTTTAATATAGTCTAAACCTGTTTTTTTATAATTCATTGCTGTTATTTTTTTGCAACTGTTTGTAAGAGTAATCTTTAAATATTTATCTCTTTTCTGTTCCATTTAAATTTGCTATTAGTTTTCATCAAATAATTTAATATTTTACTGTTAAATGGGCAATCAGACTTTGTGCGATTTATGGCAGTCCGAAATGCCCCATTCAATAGCACTGAATGAACATAGAAATGTAGAAATGCACAACAGCATTCGCTCAAAGGGTTTAGCTAGACCTAGAGTAACTATAGATAGCTCTTTTTCATTGCCTGCTAGTGTAATCAATTAAGTAACCATTCATTTGGTGTTATATTGTGCTTGCCTATTTAACCAGTTTGATCTTCCTCTGTTATTGTATGTTATATATTTTTGCCTAATGGCAAACAGTGACTTAAAATTGTAATTCATAGTCAGTGATGATATCATAAAGATGGATCTTTATCCTGTTTTAATAAAGAGGACCATATTGTATATTTCCATGGTGGATGCAAATTGTAGTTTCAGTTGTTGTGAATACTTTCTGTAAAAGAGGTAAACATTTTGAGGTAACCATTTATTTAATTCAGCAATGAAGTCATCATTACCTGGCACTTTTGTTTTACCACAGTCTTTTAATTTGTTCCTTTATCTCTGTTATGGAAACATTTTTTTATATATATTTTTCATCTGATCTGAAATAACTTCCCTTTTTCTGCAATATTGTTAGGTGCATTTATTTTCTCAGAGTGCTTTTGAAATAGTCCATATTTCCTTTCACATCCATATAGTTCCCATTACTAGCAGGGATAAATATGCTGTTTATATGATTAGGCTTTAACTTCATTTTAAATCTAAGAGCTAATTTATGTACGCCTTTAGAGTTAGTTTCTAAGCTAATGGAAACCTTAAATGCTACAATCTTCTAAAACTTTACATTCAGTTTTTTTTCATTTCTGATAATAAGCTTTTATCTCCTTTTTATATTTTTAACTTTATTGTTTCTGTCTTTTCATGCAGTTCTAATAAATCTTTATCCCATTGATTTCTCTTGTTTTATACCAAGTTGAGACTTTGCCATATGAGTGCCCCTTTACTGAGTTCCATAGTAGCATATCAGAAACGTCACTATTAAGAAACTCTAAGAACTGTCGCATTTCTGTTAGAAATCAGTATTTAAAATCTATTTATTTTGTTATATAAGCTGGAAGTGTAGTTGTGAAATTTTGAGTAAATTCAATTTGGAGTTTGTTGCTGCATCTGTTACATCACAAAACCATTCACAGACAGTCAACAGCTAGAGGAAGATAAGCATATCTAAGGCATTATGCAACCTTAAACAAAAAGAAAATATATCTATCCTTTATATTCCCACTATAAAAAGGGTCTAAAGTCTATCAAAGAGGTACAAACTAGGAAAAAATTGGAATACAGATACATTGATCTGTAACCCTGCTATAAATTCAGTGCAAGTGCCAAGTGACAGACCAGATGGTACTTTTACCTGACTCATTAGGGCAGTGCATATAGAGTAGATACATTAAAATGCAATTTAATAGTTCTTTTAGACAACAGACATCCAAAAAATAATATACAGAAGCTTTAACAGAGACATCAAAATAGATTTAAATAAAAACAATACTTAAGTCTATCAAGTGAGTGAAAGTAGCACAATTCAAAACGCTGTGAAAGATCCATGTCAAAATAAGGTGACAATCAACAGCAGTAGTTCCCTACATCCATTACTCCTCCAAAAACAATATAACATATAGTTGCTATCAGAGGTAGAATACTGATTTACAAGTACTCATTTAACATT
Organism: Protopterus annectens; assembly: GCF_019279795.1. Lineage (NCBI taxonomy): Eukaryota > Metazoa > Chordata > Ceratodontiformes > Protopteridae > Protopterus > Protopterus annectens. The sequence continues at coordinate 1,068,594,596 of NC_056747.1, read as the reverse complement.
CAGCCAGGTACCATGCTCTGATTAAATGACTTGCTTAAAGTCTCAAGATAAGCAAATGGAGACTATGAGAATCATAACAAGGAATGTTGCAAGGTATAGTTATGTTCGCCATAGTGTTAAACCACTGTACCTAGCTGACAGATATTGCATAACACTCCCCATTTCCCTGAGGCTGTTTCCAAAGTTTTTATACATAATTCTGAAGATATGGAGACATGGTAGGCTTGCTTGTCTATAAAAAAGAACTATGCAGAGAATATTGAGTGCATTGCTCTCTTTTGAACTTTTCATAACTGTCAATTCCTTAATTGTTTATATTTTTTTATCTGTGACTGCAGCATTCAAAAGTAGTGGAATCAGCAACTTGGCATTTAAAATTTCACTATAGTTAAGCAGACTCTTATAAATTGTTTGTACTTATGAGGGTCATAGGGAGCTAGTTAATTAGGCCAGACGAGGCTTTCCTCTCCATACTAATAGTATCCACCTCATTTTGTGATTTCTCAGTAATTCTCCACCAGCTGAAATATATAACATCTCTGGTGCATACTACAACATTCAGAGGCTTCCTTTCAGTATGCTATGTCTGCACTACCCCATGTTAAAGGGACCGCCCACCATCCACCGGTGCCCAAGTCACCTCAACCGACTACATCAAAACCATTCTGCAAGGATTTATTCCCAGTTAACTAAGTTTATCATGTTGATAAGAAGAGTAAGCCCAGAAATTCAGAAATAGAAATTGCTTCTGTGAAGTTAGCCTTTCAGTCTCTACTAAAAAGCCATAACAACTGGTGAGAAAAGTGATGTAGACTGACCAGTATAAATAGGAGCTTTATCCTATGACTCAGCTTCCATAACAATGACAGTCTAGTATAATGCCCACATTGCTGCTCCAGTTGTACCCCACCCATCCACTTATTTTTCTTTCAATTCCCTCTTACCACACATCTGAACCTAAAAATTTTTAAACTCCTCCAGAACCTATTTAATTTTCACTTGCAGAGTGCTAGTCACTTTTATCTGGGTACAAAGCATACTCGCCAAGTTGAATGTGATAATTTTCATCTCAGCCAATTCACACTCGGCAATTAACCATCACATTACATGATGAAGATCAGTCACTTGAAACAAAGAGAACATTTAAATTTGCAAACAAAAAATATAGAAATCTCAAATTCTTAAACTGAATACTATCAACATTTTGCTTGCATCTTGATAACCTGTCCACAGAAACCATGAAATAAAATTGGGGATAATACACCATTGGCTGAGTTCTATACGCAACTATATATAACTTCCTGCTCACAGAAAAGCACCACAAATATTGCAAACTGTGGGCACATACCACACAGCTGAGAAGATCCCAACAAAAACTTAATTTATTAGTATTATATGATAAAATACAAAGTTAAGCACTATTGTCTTCTAAATGTCAAGACTTCATCAGAACATCTAAACAAATAACGCAAGCACACTTATGTATTCCCCTTTCACCATGTGATCTAAAACAACCAATTATAAAAGTACATCTATAAATATATTTTCACATGAACTAAATAAATAAAACAATTGCTTGTTACTATGTTACTATGCACGAATCAATTCTATTATGTTAAAATTCAGTTATATTAAAACCTGTATATATATATATATATATATATATATATATATATATATATGTGTGTGTGTGTGTGTGTGTGTGTGTGTGTGTGTGTGTGTGTGTGTGTGTGTGTGTGTGTATGACACAAATTTATATGCATTAAATTTATGTACATTTTATATAAATTTTTTTACAGTTTTTTACAATTTTCTGTCACGTATTTTAAAGACACTGGAAATTGATATGTTGTTATTCATTCCTGGAGGTATCCCTCCATCTAACTTAAGCTGCCACATCAGCTCCCCGAATTCAACTCTATTCTCCCAGGAACCTCCCAACTCACTAGGAGTGATCTGTTTGAGTACATATAATGTGAATCTACTTTGGGTACATACCCTTTTGTGTTTATAAAGGGCACTGTTCTCATTCTCATGTTCAAGATCATATAGATATATATATATATATATGGTTCCCATTCAGAAGCCTGAAACATCATAAGCCTGAAAATCAAAAATCTGAAAAAAAAAAGCCTGAAAAAAAAGAATCCTGAAAACTCAAAAAAAAATCCCAAAAAAATCCAAATCCAAAAAGCCCAAAAACTGAAAAAAAAAAAATCCTAAAAACAATAATAATATGACACTGTCACTATAAAGACACTATGACCCTGACCTGACCTAACCCTAACCCTAAGGTCCGTCACTTCCACTGACGACCCGGCCTGAGCCACCTCTAACCTACCCTAACTCTATTAAAACCTAATATAACCCACTAATTTGTACATGCCTAACCTGCACTCACCTACCTAACTCCTAACTCTAACCCTAACCTAACATAAAACACACCCCCAACACATGACCAAACAACTACCTGACCCTGACCTAACACAGCCACAATAACAACAGTATGTCTGTTTTGTGTTTTCAGGATTTTTGAGTTTCATTTTGTTGTTTTTGAGTTTTGTTTTTTTGGGCTTTGTTGAGTTTCATTTTTCAGGATTTTCAGTTTCAGTTTTTCAGGTTTTTCAATTCAGAGGTTTCAGTTCAGGCTTTTTCATATATATATATATATATATATATATATATATATATATATATATATGCATGTGTGTTCATAAATGCATTTCTTTAAGACATCTTTTAGTATTTTCCTACATAAAAACTAGTGCAGCTTAAACATTAGACAAGGTAAACTACCTCCCTTACTATTACAGTTGAAATGTCCTAGTGGTTTAATCCATAACTCCCTTACCTCCAAAAATATCTGACCCTCATCACTTATGTAAACATTTTGGTTACAATCCACACATTTATAGGTCCTACCCTCTTTAAATTTATGTTCCCCTTCATTATCCTTTTGGATTCTCCAAAATCTCTTTAACATTTTTATTTACTCTGTTTACAAAACTTGGATTTATAAGTAATTTGTTTTAATACCTAGAAAACAAAACAGTACCTCTCAATGTTTCTTAATAATGTTTTCAATGCCCTTAAAATTAGAATTAAATGTGTAAATGAAGGCATTATCTGGTTTAGATTCGGATGTATGGTCGAGATTAACCCCATCCATTCCCTTCCCCAAAATGGGTTAAATTTTGTCCCCATTCATTAACTACCTTTGTTTGGCATGTTGATCAATTCTAAAGAAACACTGTCTAATATATTCAACCTCCTTTAAATATTTGTTGTGGTCTGGGGTCATTCAGGCTGCTCTGATTAATTGCCCTTTAATAATATCCCTTTTTTGGTTAAAGAGGTGTTCACTTAAATAATGGAGGAAGGAATTCAAGAAGGTATCCTTCCTGTATACCTTGGAATGAAATCTACCTTTCATACTATCTTTGTGCAAAATTGCATCCAAGTATTTAATATCTTCTTGGGATTATGAATAAGTAAATTTCAGAAAGGAGATGGTCTCCCTAATATAATCAAAAAACAAAATTAAGTCATTCTCACTACCTTTCGATATATATATATATATATATATATATATATATATATATATATATATATATATATATATATATATATATATATATATATATATATATATATATATATATATATATATATATATATATATATATATATATATATATATATATATATATATATGCCATCCAGAAATCAGGTGTACCAATGCCAATTAGAAGCAGACATTGAGTTCATAATGAAATTCTTTTCCCAATGATATAATGCTAGATTTGCATAGATGGGGGTGCAATAGGCTCCCATTATACACCTTGAATTTGCTTGTAAAATTCCCTTTTGAAAAACATAAAATTGTTATCCATGAATTCTTCAAGCAACAAAATATCTGAATTAGTTAAATCACTGTTTTCTAAAATAACTTTCCCAAACCACTCTAGTTCAATTTTGCATGGAATACTTGAAAACAAATCCATGATGTCACTGGTAACAAATATCACTTTATCCTGATAAAATTCAGACTTAATATATCAAATGAATTCCCAAGAGTCCCTAGAATTATGATGAATATCATGCATCATGGACTTCAATTTCTTATCAACAGAAATAGCTAGAGGCTGGGTCATTCTGCACCTAGCCATTGCAATGGGTTTTAATGGGGAGTCATTTATGGACTCATGAATTTTAGGTATTCCAATAACAACAAGGATGCAAAACTGTTTTACTGTAAAAAACTCAAATAGCTGTTTATCAAACACACTTTACATAAACTGATCGTTCAATAAAAAAAATCTGCCTTGGCATAACGTACATTAATCTCACTTCTAGAGACAAAAGAATATTTGACATTGTTATCTAAGATAGTATGCATCCTTGTTTCATAGACAATACTATCCATAATTGCCAACCTCCCAATCTGGTTTCATTATTCTGTACATGGGACTATTGGAAAGATCCTGTGGTAAGCTTTTTTATCCTTGTTTAAATTATACCACTTCATTTTACTTTGTTTGTGCAACTTTCACATGTCTATCTGAACCAACTCCTCAAATAATTGTAAACCTGGCTGGAGGGGTGGGTTGTATTCACTTTTGTTTTGGAACATAGAATTGGGGCCAAATAACATCTCATCTGAAAATATATACCCCAATTTCAACTTCCTAATAAACAATATCACATCCAAAAACAAACTTGATAAGTCAAAATATTTAGAAGGAACAAATTGGAAACCTTTTATAAATAAATCAAAGTATTTCACATCAATTGTCAGGTCAGTGTAATTAAAAATGTTATAATTTTTGTATGAGACCATAATTCCTTCATGGGACACTGTAACTGAGTCTCGGTTATCATTCAGTTCCTTGCCCTCGTCAACCCTTCCTTTCTCACCCCTCTTCCTTTCCACCATCCATTCCAGTTGTTCCACTGGTTGTTGGACTCTTTTTGATTGTAATTCTGTGCAAGGTATTTAGACCGCCTCATTGGATGAAATTCTAAAGGGGCTGGGTCCATATTTTCCAACAATGCTTCCTTAGTGTCATTAAATTCATGTAATCTAGACTTTGTTGTTCCAGATTCGATCTCACTATTAAAACCCTTAGATTTCAGTAAAGGGTAAGCTTTATTATTCATGTAGTCAACCAAGTCTTTTTGCAACTTACCCATTTTCCAATTTATCAAATCATTGCATTTATGGTCAATGTCATTAAATGCTTCAAAATATTGCCCACTGTCAATGGAATGCATAATGTTCTTTACAATCTTGTTATTCAAATCCAGAATATCTTCTAGTAAAACTTGCATTATACAATCATTGTTCCTAATTATGCATCTCATAAGCTTAAAGCCAAAACCATCAAACAACTCAACCAGTTCATGGTGAAAATTGCTGCCATCTATAATGCTGTGAAATTTATACAACTGGAAACCCTTGGGCACATTTTTAAACAATGCATTCCTTCAAATATGAATTCTCAATACTCAAAGTATGATATTTAAGAAGCTTTACCTTGAATACACCTGTTGTGTCATGATAAGGCAAAGCCATTGTTTCCTGAGTAGGCACCCAAGAAATATCATTGTCCAGCCAACTAGTAAGATTAAAAGTGGATTTCAAAGGAAGGAAATGAAACAAACCCACCAAGGTCTGCCCTTCATTATTCTCATGGTATGCATGGTCTGTGGAGCCGGGGTTTAACGTAAAAGCTCCTCCCATCCATTCAGCTGATGAGCTTATGTGGTGAACACCATTCCTCCTAATAAATACCTGTTGGTTACCAGGGATTTCAGAAAACAAATCTGTCATTCTCCTGTTTTGACTGCTTTGAGAATTTACCATTTGAGTAAGTAGTTCAATGAGATGAGTCAAATCCCCTATAATACTTGCACCAGAATAATTGTCCCCCTCATGGAAACCATTGGTATCTTCTGGCCTTGCTGCTATGGTATTGGAAACCAAAGACTAAATTACATATAACTTCTTGCTTGCAGAAAAACACCATGAATACTGAAAACTGCAGGCACACACCATGGAGCCGAGAAGAGTCCGCCAAACACTTAATTCATTAGTATTACATGATAAAATACAAAGTTAAGCATTTTCATCTTTTAAATGAAAAACTTCATCAGAACATCTAAACAAATAACCTAAGCACACCTATATATTCTGTTTTCATCATGCGATCTAAATCAACCAGTGATAAAACTACATCAATAAATAGCTTGTCCTGTGAACTAAATAAATCAAACAACTGCTTGTTACTATGTACAAATCAATTTTATCATATTAAAATTCTGTAATATTAAAACGTATTTAAAACTTGATCCATTATATATATATATATATATATATATATATATATATATATATATATATATAAAACACATTTATATCGGATGCATTAAATTTATGTACAATTTTTTTTATATACAATTTTTTTTTACAATTTTGCTGCACACATTTTCAGGACACTGGAAACTGATATATTGTCATTCATTCCTGGGGTGTCCTTGCATCCAACTTACACTGCCATATGAACTCACTGTACTCAATTCAATTCTCCCAGGAACCTCCCAACTCACTCGGAGTGATCTGTTTGAGTACGTAAAATGTGAATCTAGTATGGGTACATATCTGGTGTGTTTATAAATGACATTGTTCTCATTCTATACCCACCTTGAATGTATTCAGCTTAATGCTGACAAAACAGGCATGACTTTAGATCCATAAATACAGAAGCTGATTAGCATGCAGAAAGTAAGCCTTGGACCTGATACTGTTGTAAAATCTATTGCAAGACATTCTGTGGTGCACAGTCATATGCCTCTTCCAGTGCTACCAAACATGAATAAATAATCACAGAGGAACAGGGGAATGGTAATATTTGTTAGAGCAGGGGGAAACAGAATACAAAGAATGGAATGTTATAAGTAAGTAGTAATCACATAGAAAAAATAAAAATGTAGAAAGAAATGAAGGGGAAGACAGAAACAGTGAGAGGATGGAGAAAGCCATATGTGTTGGAAAAGTGAAGTCAACAGGCATAGTAGAAAGTAGGGGAACAATAGCTTTTGAGAAAGAAACTGGAAAAGGAGTCAAAGTCCATGGGTAGAAGGGTCTATATTAGCTAAACGAATGCTTAAATGTTGAAATCTCTAAAGGTTGACCTTTAGAGATCGAACAGCTAAGTGTTCGAATATCTTTAAAAATTAAAAAAATAAATAAATAAAACTAAAACAAAAAAAAACTAAAGGGTGTAAGCAGGGGGGAAGCCCCCATGCACCTCCCACATGGGGTGCTGTGCCCCCCACACCTTCCGCTACTTAAATACACTAAATCCAAGATTGCGCTACAGTGTAGGGAATGGGAAATTTCCCATTTCCGCTCTGCTGTGCACTGAAGTGCGATCTGGGAGTTGGTATATTTAAGAAGGGGGGGTGTGGGGGGTGCAGGGGGGCTTCCCCCCTGCTAAGACCCTTTCAGTTTACCTTTTTTTTTCTTTCTTTCTTTTATTACATTTTCAAATACTTAAATGTTCAATCTCTAAAGGTCAACCTTTAGAGATTCGAACATTTAAGCATCCGTCAATGTAATATAGACCCGGGTAGAAAATGACAGAATTAGTGTTAATAAGGAGGACAGGCATCATGAAAAGAAGGGATATGACAATGCTGCTACAGAATGAGGAAAGACAGGCATATATGAAGACGGGAAAGAATGATAGAGTAAGAAAAGGAGGACAATGACATAGCGGAAAGAAGCAGAAACAAGGGTATATCTGAAGGCAGGGGAATGAATGGTACAGTGAAAACAGGAACAATAATGTACAATGGAAAGAAATGGAGGAACATAGATACTGAAGGTCCAGGGATAAAGAGGGAAAAAAATCAGCCTTTACTACTAAATAAATCATTCTTTTAAAGCTACTCCCCAGCAGTGGAAGCCTTAGAATCAGTTAAGCAAAACTTCAGTATCAAATGTCATACACTATGCAACTTTTATTGTCATAACTGACAACATCAGCAGGTACAGTTTAGAAGGTTTCATTAAATACCTTGGGTCTTTGCCCAGTATCTTCTTTCTTCTGGTGGGTGTCTTTATTTGGAATATTATATGCATCCATAGAATCCCCTTTAATTGTTTAATGTTAAATGGTGAAGAAAACACCCAGAATATGACTGATTAATATCCATTTTGAAACTGGAATTTAAAGCATACATTACCCTGAAAATGGTCATTTGACCACCACACCTACCTGGTCAAAACATGTATAAATAAACAAATTAATTAATTACAAACCAGTTTAACAAATCCTATAGGACATAAACAATATCACAGAACATCTAATTTTCAACCTTAATGCTTCTGTCCTGTTGCTTATGATTTTTAATACAGCAGCAGTTTTAAGATGTGATATAAACATGTAAACATTTTCAAGGAATTTATTTTTATGTAAAAAATTTCTCAAACCTGAGCACATGCTAACGTCATGAGATAATAGAATTCATAAACTGATATAGATGCAAAAAAGCATTTCCTTCATAGTAATGGCTGTAGACTAATGGAACAACTTACCAGCAATTGTCACAAGGTCAGAAACAGTCATGAAGTATAACAATGTATTTGTAAAGAAATCATTTCTTCTGCCAAAGCACAAGTACTGTGTTTCTTAAAGGATACTTCTCTCTGAATTTGCTACAAAAACGAGATGGTCAGACACTTGCTTTATTGTGTAAAATGCAAGCATTTTCTTTTTGTCTGATTAATGCTGGTTACAGAGCTCATTTTGTTAAATATCAGTGCATGTGCCTTTCAGATGAGACATTAAGCTGAAGTCCCGTCTGCTTGAGTTGGCGTCAGCTAGGTGGATGTAAAAGATCCCCCAGCACCATCAAAAAGAGTAGGGGAAGTTTGCCAATGCCCTAGCCAAATTTATTTGTTTATTTGTTTGTCTTTGTTTAATGGGAACGTCCAACTGGCTAATACTCATTTTCGTCAAGGCCCAGGGGGAAAAGCTCCACTTGGTTACCTTGCATTATAATAAGTTCCAGTTAATCACTGAGAAGTTACTTTTATACACAAACTGTACTTACATTAATACATTCTAAGATTTTACAGAGGTGGAATTTACTAAAGAGAAAGCCCATGTGCACCTTAGTTGATTGTACAGGTAGCAGTTCCGTATAAAAATTGTTTTGTAATTTCAGAGAGAGGTTGAGTATATTCTGTTTAAGGGAGTATTTGGAGAGTATTGTATGGTGAACACAAAATCTCAACCTTGAAATTAAATTAGTGTATGTGCAGGGTTCAACCCACCCACCTTTATTCTTTGTTCACTGGTTTAGTCCTACTAGGCTAATGGCCTCTTTTCAGGGGAGACCTGAGTGGTATTTGTACTACTTGGGAAAGTCTAACTGTGCTTGCCCAGGACTGGTTAAGATGCTGTCTAAGCAGTGGTTTAAAGCAACTGAGTTAGTCAGAGAGCTTTATTTGTGTGGGGATACTATTCCAAAGTTTAGCAATGTACTGGGAGTACAGCAAGTCTCCTGCAATGAATTAACTTATATTGAAGTTATAAGAATTTGTTACTAGAGCGGAGGTCCCTTGTTGGAAATCATTCAGTAATAAATTATGTAGTGCAGTGCATTTTGTTGGATGATGAATGAGTTTGTATGCTGTAGTCAGTTGTGAATATGTTAGGTAGTTGTACAGTTCAAGCCAGTTTTATTTCTTTAAGCTATGACAATGGGGGGGGGGTCCTATGAGGGAGACTGGTGGCAAAATAGCTACTTTATTATATCAGGAGGCACGTTTCTTTCTAAACTATTGTTTAAGTTTGTTAGGATAGGAATGGCATATAAGAGAGCTAGCAATGAAAAGGTGATAGCTAGAGTTAGACTTTCCCAAGTAGTACAAATACCACTCAGGTCTCCCCTGAAAAGAGGCCATCAGCCTAGAAGGACTAAACCAGTGAACAAAGAATAAAGGTGGGTGGGTTGACTTCTGCAGATACACTAATTTTCAACAACTGTCCATTCTTTACCTTCTGTTCAAAGTCGAATGGATACAAGTGGAGCGTCTGATATTTTTAGGAGGCACAAAGGAGAGACCTGAAAGAAGAGTACAGGAATGTAGTGGAACACACAAACAGCTGAATTACTGAATGCAGTTTGCAGTCATTATATATGTTGTGGAAATCAGGTAGTGCATGCTATATTCTCTAATTAAGATACTAACACTTTAAATTTCAGATAGAATTAAGCGGGAAAAAGGAGAAATGCAAATCTTCTCATTAAAATGATGTAGAAAACGCCTCCATTATAAGCTGTCTGTTAGGAAATAATTGCCCAGAATGACTCCTTGCCCTTTTAGCTTAAAAAATTGAAATGTTCTGACTCTGGCACTTCACCTAAAATTGCAGTCAGCATGCTAATTTAGCCACAATTCCCTCAGGGCAGGTGTGAAGTTCTGCAACAGAATCATTTATGAGTGAGAAATATTTAATGTTAAAACATATATGGGAAGATATTATGTCTTTAGAGTTACTTAATTAAAAAGATTTCTTTACATGATAAACTCTGCTGCTGCATTTACTTAAAATTTATTCTTAAAACTGCTTTCTGTGCAGAAAAGAAATCTGCAGTTTATCAAAAGCAGCACTAAGTTGGTCAAGATGCCCTTGAAATGAATATGCTACAGCTGTCAAATTGTAACTCTATATTGAATTTTTAAAACATTTTAACTGTTGCAAAAAGTGTTATGGGGCTCAGTCATCAGATGCTGATTGGTCTTTATTACATTAACAGTAGTATGCCAGTTTCTATTGAGCCCTGCTTGTTGGTCCCAGCATAACTTTAACTCTGTGGGTACGTGATGGGTGAAGGCTAGTCCATCAGAAAACCATGACCAGTAGTGTATCATTTTAATATATGGACAACATTATGGAACACAGATTCATAGCTTATCAAAGACTATGCTAGACTGTTATCAAGGTATTAATTTAGGAATGCAAAGTTATACACTACTATAATAATATTACAAGGATTGATATACATCTAATGATTGATCTGGCAGCTGGTAAAGAGGGTTGTGGCTGTGAGCTATAGCTCCTTGGTACAGAGGTTTGATTCCCGCAGCCCCTTAACCAGATATTGCTCCTGGGTTGCCCCTTAAAGAGACTGAGTGTCCAGTGATCCTACCTGGTTAACATGTGGGTATTATTATAATTTTCAGTCCTTGGATGTATAAAGTATTTGACTGTGTCCACTATCTTTTGCTCAGGCAAAGTCACTGTTATATTCTTCAGGTAAAATTGCCACAGGGCTGTTATGATTATAATTCACTTTTCTGGCAAATTAATCCAGGGCTTTGAAAACATGATCCTTATCCTATGAAAAGCTGCTCACTCTGCTTCTGAAGTAAGAGGTATAAAATATTTTTGTGTCACAGCATGTGTAAAATATTGCAACTGTGGACTACGTCTTTGTAGGAGGTTTTCATATGGTGAGATCATGTGCCACCTCAAGGAAGTAGCAACAAGAAACATAGCAGTGTGTTTCCACTGCTAAGGAAGGGCCATAACCACAGCATGAAACATTTCTTCAGGTGACTGATACTGATCATCTTTAGAAAGCTTTCATATAAATTGTCACACTGCCAGCCCAGCTATCTGGAATTTTGTAAATAATTCTGTCATTTGTGAATATTGATATGATTTATGCAGAACTGTATGTTATGTACTGAGCTAAGATGTAACCACATTGTGCCCTGCTGGCTTAGAGCAGAAATCCATATAAACTATTGTAATTGTGTAACTGTATATGTTTTAACAGTAGAAACTGGGACATAAAAAGTTAACTTGCAAAACTTCAAGAAAAGAAGTTGAAATTAAATTGTTTTACACTTGTGCTATAATAGTTATCTCTTAGTTTCAGTGTAGTAGACACAACGTCTAAAGCTAGAAATTTTTTGCATTGTTTTGGAAAATAAGTAATTACTAAGTTTGAGATGAAGAAGTGTTTATTGTTTTATGACTTTCATGATCTGCAAACATCTGAGAGATATGTATTTTTCACAGAGAGATGCTAAAAATGCTTGTACTTTCTGACAATAGGGGTAGCTTGGGAACTAAAGTCAGATGACAAAGCTAACCCAGCAGTAATATTTGATATTAATTTAAGAACTCTGTCAGAGAGAGAGACTAGACATTTTGTATTTTGTCTTGGACCTAACAAGAACATCCTCATATCACAACCTTCTGCACTTGCCTTACTGAAAGTAAGTTTCATGGCATAGTAACTTTTTAGATTCAGTCAGAAATATAGTAAAGATTAGTTTAGATGATCTCTGTATTTATTTGAGACTGTCTTGCAATGTTGTTTTAAATATTTCCTGGGATTTTGAAGCCTAAAGGTACTGTGTTGATTTACTGAGTATGATCTTGTTCTTTTATTTATTATTAATATATATTTAAACCTATCTTTGTGGCGGATATCTGTGAAACATATTTCAGTTCCTAGAGTACTTGCATATCTATTTAGTGACACTGTACAGGTCAAGCCTAAATAGCCTTGCTCTTGGTTAGACTATAATTTGGATTAATAGTAACATTACATAGTAGGATTGGACACCCTTTGTAAAGGGCCTTAAAAGTAGCTAATAAGAGTTGGCTGGTGGCTGCTGGAGCTACCTTATAGTCAGGGGGCATAGCTAGTAAACCTGTGCCAGCCTTTCCCAGGGGTAAGTGTGTGTTTGTATATAAATCAAACCTCAAAATGCGTGTGTGTGTGTGTGTGTGTGTGTGTGTGTGTGTGTGTGTGTGTGTGTGTGTGTGTGTGTGTGTGTGTGTGTGTGTGTGTGTGTGTGTGTGTGTGTGTGTGTGTGTGTGTGTGTGTGAGCTACTTGGGCAGGGACACAAGAGAGGGTGCTGGTGGCTTTGGCTTGGCCACTCAGCTGAGATATCAACCCAGTGTTTGAATGGATATGTAAACAGTATAATGCTGACCAAGGGCTCTGGGTATGGTTCCTGATCCCCTTACTCCAGAGTAAATCTGTAACTGCTATTTCTAAACTGTCTGATACTGACTGCTTAAATTATAATACAGTCAAAAATTGTTTGCTAGAATGCTTTAAGTTAACACCTGAAGCTTACAGGAAAACGTTTCATGAGCATAATAAGGCAGATGAAAATGTGTGTGAATATATTGCTGAACTAAGCACTTATTTTCATAGATGGGTGAGTAGATGTCAGGTCACCACTTTTGAAGGGCTGGCAGACCTTTTGGTGAGGGAACAAGCCCTTAGCACTTTGCCTGAGGACATGACAATCTGGTTAGCTGATAGATAATGTAATACTGCAGATGAGTTGGGGAAGAGGGGAGACCTATACCTAGCAAGCAGGGCATTACTGCACAGGAAAGGGATACCCAGTGCACCACATGGGTCTAAGAGAACCCATGATGTGCAGCCTAGACCACCCCAACAGAGTCTGCCAGTATCAGGGGAAGCCACTAGTCCAGGTACACATTCAGGACCAAGGGTTAAGTGTTTAAAATGCAACCAGTGTGGCCACATAGCATATAGATGTCCATGGAGGCAAGGTGGGGAACAAAAGGTGGGAGATCCAGTAAGTGGGAATGACAGAATGCCAGCAGTAAGTTTTCTCGAGACAAGTGTATCAAATTACCAGAAGAGGTTATATCCCATCATAGTAAATGGGAACTAGACCATTGTTAAGAGAGACACAACCTCTGAGCTAACCATTGTGAAGCCTGCAGGGATTAAAGAGGAGAACTACTTGCTTGATCAGGCTACTCCAGTCACAGCTTTAGGAGGGACCCCATTCCAAATACCTTTGGCTAGGGTTCGGCTTCAGTGGCAGCATGGAAGAGGAAGCCAGGATGTAGATGTGTCTGAGAATATCCCTGCAGATGTCCTGATAGGGAATGATTTTTGATAATGCAGTACCATGTGTGCATGCAGTTACATGCAGTCAGGCTTTGAGACAAGCATGTGGGTCTTTTAGCCTGGGGGATACCCAGACAGGCTACACATTTGCAGCCAGAACTGGTGAGGTGGTAACTTCAGGGAGGTAGCTACCCTGTAGCAGTGAGGCTGAAGGTGAGCCACAGCTGTTTGTGGCTATTGATGTTCCCTTGGACAGAGTGACTGCAAGGACAGAGGTGAGTAGTAGTACCTGGGCTGACAGTGAGGCACCGTTGTTAGAGAATACCAGACTTCTGGTGGAAGTGGATCTGGGAACGGTTACAAAGAGAGAGTTGAGACAGGCTCAGCTCTCAGACCCTAAATTACAAGGCCTGAGGGAGGTAGCTAGTGAGGCACCTGATTCTCAAGGGAAGAGGGAATCTGTATACTGGGACAAATGGTTACTGTATAGAGAGTGGACCCCCTGAGGGAGGGCTAGACGGTGAGAGAATAAAGCAGTTGGTAGTGCCCAGACCCTTCCATCTGGCACTTCTAGCCATAACACATGATATTCCCTTTGCAGGTCATATTAGCATAAAATGTACAAAGAGACATATTATGCAGAACTTTTATTGGCCTGAAATTCCCAGAGATGTAACAGGGTACTGCAAGACCTGTGAGCAGTGCCAAAAAGTAGGCAAGGAAGGAGACAAGGTGAAAGCTCCTTTGATGCCTTTTCCTGTGATTGAGGGCCCATTTCAGAGGGTAGCTATGGATATAGTGGGGCCTCTGAGTACTCCAAGTTCCACAGGGAAAACGTATATCCCAGTGGTAGTAGATTATGCTACCAGATACCCTGAAGCGGTGGCCCTATTCTCCATTAAGGCAGAAAAGGTGGCAAATGTTTTGTGAAAGATTTTTAGCAGGGTAGATTTCCCCAAAAAAATACTGACTGACAGAAGTGCCTATTTTATGTCAGACCTGCTGTCTTGTCTGTGGAAGCACTGTGGGGTAAAGCACCTAAAGACAACCCCCCAACCATCCCAGACTAATAGTCTTGTTTAGAGGTTAAACTCTATACTCAAGACAATGCTATGGGCATTTGCAGACCAGTTTAAGAGGGAGTCAGACAAATATTTGCCCCATCTGTTGTTTGCTTACAGACAGGTGCCTCATGAGTCCACAGGTTTTTCACCCTTTGATTTGCTGCATGATCATAGGGTATGGGAACCTCTAGATTTGATGTGAGATAAGTTGGAGGGCGAGTGTGAATCCTACAAGGAATCTGTTGTAGCATATGGGCTTGGCCCAGGAGAAGCTGGCAGAATCCCAACAGCAGAAAAAGGTCTAGTATGACAGGAATGTTCGAGCTCAAGAGTATGCTGTAGGGCAGAGTATGTAATGGTTTTCATTCTTGTCAGACATAAGCTGCGGGCAGCTTGGGAGGAACCTTACAAGCTGGTAAGGAAGGTCAGTGATGTTAACTACATGGTAGAAGTGCTTGGCAGGAGGCAGGGGCGCAAATTGCTCCATGTTAACATGATGAAACCTTTCCATGATAGGGAGGCCCCTGTGCTGAGTATTTGCAGTGGATGGCAGGAGAAGTCTGAGGGGGATCTGGTGGCTAATCTCCTCAGTGAGGCTTGGAATGACACCTCAGTGGAATGGGTAGCAATGTCCCAGAAGCTATCCCCTACCCAGGTTCAAGAAATCAAAGCAGAGTTACAGGAGTTTGGGGACATGTTCACTGGGAAACCAGGGTGCACCTACTAGTGCAACACCATGTGGATACAGGACCCCACAGGCCTATTAAGCAGGCCTCTTATAGGGTGCCTGAGAGAGTCAAACAGACTCTGAGGGAGGAGATACAGGAAATGTTGGAACTAGGGGTAATCCAGGAGTCCAGCAGTCCCTGGGCCTTCCCAGTGGTGCTGGTACCATAAGAAGGATGGCACCACCATATTCTGTGTGAACTACAGGGAATTAAATAGTCACACAGAGTCAGCTGCTTACCCCATGCCTAGGACAGCTGAAACCCTACAGCAGCTGGGTGGGACTAAGTATCTTACCACCATTGGCCTTACTGGTAGGTGCACTTGAATCCCAATGCTAGAGAGAGGTCAGCCTTTGTGAGACCTTATGGCTGGTATGAGTTCATGAAGATGCCCTTTGGAATGAAAAATGCTCCAGCAACTTTCCAGAGGTTGGTAGATCATTATCCTAGGAGGAGCAGGAGATGTCACCTTGCTTACCTAGATGATATTGCCATCTGCAGCTGTTACTGGCAAGACCACCTTCAGCATGTCAGGGAGGTACTGGGCAGACTACAGAGGGCAGGGTTGACCATTAAGCCCAGCAAGTGTCATGTGGGTATAGCAGATGTCTCCTACCTGGGAGATAGAGTGGGGAGTGGTAAGATCAGGCCAGAACCTGCCAAAGTAGAAGCCATTCAGGCATGGCCTGCCCCTGTTACCAAAAAGCAGGTGAGGGCATTCTTAGGGATAGCAGGATACTACAGAAAGTGTGTCAACAATTACAGTACCATAGCTGCTTTCCTCATGGAACTGACAAGGAAAAACAGGCTAGATAAGGTAGTGTGGACCCAGCATGTGAGCAGGCATTCCAGAAGCTTAAAGGAGCTTTGGGAGGACCCCCTGTGTTACCCAGTCCAGATTACAGCAAATGATTTGTTGTGCAGATGGCAGGTGGATGCTTCAAACCATGAGGTGGGTGCAGTACTTAGTCAGGTTTCCTCAGAGGGAGAAGAGCACCCAGTGGTATATCTCAGTCACAGGCTCCAACCCAGGGAGGAATGCTATGCAGCTGTAGAAAAGGAATGCCTAACCATAGTGTGGACACTGCAGAAACTTCAGCCTTGTCTATATGGAAGGAAATTCACTGTAGTTACAGGACACAATCCTTTAACATGGCTACATTGGGCCAGCCAGGAAAATGCCAAGTTACTAAGGTGGAACCCAGGGTTACAAGCATATGATATGACAGTGCAGCACTGAAGTGGGGTTAGTAATGTCAATGCATATGGGCTCTCAAGACAGAGAATGGAGTAAGGTATTCCCAGATAGGTTCAGCCCTCTCAAGCAACATTTCACAAAGGTCACTTGAAAAACTAGCTTGAGTTTTTTTTTGGGGGGGGGCAAGAAATCTCACACTGCCAGCCCAGCTATCCATACTTTTGTAAATAATTCTACGTCATTTGGGAATATTGATATGATTTATACAGAACTGTATGTTATGTACTGAGCTAAGATGTAAACATAGTGTGCCCTGGTGGCTTAGAATAGAAATGTATATAAACTATTGTAGTTGTGTAACTGTGCATGTTTAACAGTATAAACTGGGACATAAAAGGTTGACTTATAAAACTTCAAGAAAATAAGTTGAAATTAAATTGTTTTATGATTGTGCTATTAAAGTTATCTCTTAGTTTCAGTGTAGCAGACACAATGTCTAGAGCTAGAAGTTTTTTTGTATTGTCTTGGAAGAGAAGTAATTACTAGGGTTGGTATGCAGAAGTGTTTTATTGTTTTATGAATTTCAGGATCTGCAAACATCTGAAAAATATGTATTTTTCACAGAGAGACGCTAAAAATGCTTGCACTTTCTGACAATGGGGGCAGCTTGGGAACTAAAGTCAGGTGACAAAAAGTGATGTCATCTAAGCTAACCCAACAGTAATATTTGATATTAATTTAAGAACTCTCTCAGAGAGAGAGAGAGAGACTGGACATTTTGCATTTTGTCTTGAACCTAACAAGAACATCCAGCTTCTGCACTTGCCTTGCTGTAAGTTTCTGGGCATAGTAACTCTTTTTAGATTCAGTTAGGAATATGGTAAAGATTAGTATAGATGTTTTCTGTATTTATTTGAGACTGCCCTGCAATGTCGTTTTAAATATTTCCTGTGATTTTGAACTCTGAAGTTACTGTGTTGATTTACTGAGTATTGTCTTGTTCTTTTATTATTCATTATTAAATATATTTAAACCTATCTTTGTGGCTGATATCTGTGAGACATATTTAAGCTCTTAAAGTACTTGCATATCTATTTGGTGACACTGTACAGGCCACTCCTAAATAGCCATGCTCTTGGTCAGACTACCATTTAGATTAATAGTAACATTACACAGTAGGATTGGACACCCTTTAAGGGCCTTAAAGTAGCTGATGAATTGGCTGGTGGCAGCTGGAACTACCTTATAGTCTGGGCAGAAGGTGGCGTACCTAGTAAACCTGTGTCAGCCTTTCCCAGGAGTGTGTGTGTGTTTGTATATAAATCAAACCTCAAAAAGTGTGTGTGTGTCAGTTACTTGGCCAGGTACATGATGCACTGGTTGGATAGAGAGGTTGCTGGAGGTTTTAGCTTGGCCACTCAGATGAGATCTCAACCCTATAGCTGTGCCAGTGGGGAGTCTTATTGAGGATCTGGAGAATGAGGGAGAAACCAACCTCAGAGTGTCTGTGGTCTCTGTGTGCTCTTAAGGGAAATTGCACTTTACTGTATGTGTACTTGTCATCCTCCCATTGTGTATGTCCCCCACTGTTGCCACTGGTGAGGACTGAGGCTCCTTGATTACTGGGCCAGTGTTGCAGTGTCACACAAATATATTGCTTTCTTCTGAGCTATTGCCTTATACTATGATTTAGGCCATTTAGGAAATATCAAGGGGCCTGAACGGAGATATGATAAGTCAGCAAGCAAAGTAGATTAATATTGCTGGAATTGAATTCTTCCTCAAGTCTTGGTGACCCTGTTTTTCACAAAAATCACACCTAGATGACACTGATATATAGACCGCATTTTATATAGCATATATCATGGGCAGGTAGATTAAAAAAATAAAATAAATAGCTAGGTGCACAAGACCCAGGATAAAAAAGAGACCAATCTTGGTAGGTGCACTGATGCAAGGACTGAAAAACATAATAGTGTAGAATCCTCAAGACACTGAAACATCTCTACAATGGGGCTAGGATAGGCCCAGGGGGGGATGGCCCCCTTGTTTCAGAAGGAAGTAGCAGTCAACAAAAAAAATCACAAAAACTGATAGGCCAAAAAAGAGCCATAAAGACGGTAGAGTGGACTGTTGACGATAAGAGAGAAATTATGCATTGTTACTATTATGCAAGAAGCCCAGAATTTCCAGACAGATGATATACAAAAAGATTAAGAGAGAAATTAGAGGAAAGAAAAATACTTCCACAAGAAAAACTGCCTGAAGATTCAAATAAAAAATTGTGTTCATTAATAGAACAGATTTATGAAAAAACTTGGACTGTTTGTATAAGGAAGTAACCGAGGAAGTGCAAAAATATAAAGAACAAAATCTAAAGACTTGTGAAAGGTATAAAAAGAAATATGGGCATGGGAAAGAAAGAGAGATGTGATAAGGTGCAATATTTATGCAAAGGAGATGGCTAAATTAATTAACATAAAAAAGGCACTCCCAACGATATTTAGAGACAAATACAGGCAAAGGCATCCAGATATGGAAAAATTCACAATAAACAAATAAAATCACAAAGAGGGAATGTAGAACAGAAGATTGGTAAAGCAGAAGTTAAAAAAATAAAATAATGAAGTTGTGAAATACTTGTGAAGTGAAAGATTTAGTGCAGAAAGTCTAACACAGGTTACATTATAGCATAATGAACAAGTCCCCAAAGTAAGGAGAAACAGGAGGAGCAGGAGACATCTGAAGAAGAAATATGGACATTGGAAAGAAAAAGAGATTTAATATGGTGCAATATTTATACAAAGGATAAATTAAAACTAATCAATACAAAAAGAACAGCACCAAAGACATTTGAAGAGAAATACAGGCATAATCCAGACATGGAAAATTTTACAATACAAAGAACAAGAAAATAAAGAGGAAAAGTAGTAAAAAGGATTAGTAATTGAGAACTTAAAGAAACAGACTTCCAAAAGCAAAAACTAGTAAAACTTGTAGCCTGGGAACAAAAAATGCTTTGCTTATATATATTTAAAAACTGTTTTATTGAGCGCTTTATCTATTGAGACCAAAAAAGCTTCAGACAAAAAAAAAAATAAAACATTATCAAGCATCATTTATTAAATTTAATAATCTAAAAACATCAAAATTAATATTTAAGCATGATGCTACTTAACACATTCACAACCATAAAATAATATATCTAACATAACTATCAATTAAAATCAAATTTTAAAAAATATTTTAAATGTTACCTAAAAAAATACCTTATCTAAGTACATTATAAATTAAAATAATAAAATAAAAAAAAAAATAATAAAAATAATAAATAATATAAATTGTATATATTTTATATTTTTTTGTTTATGACCATGAATAAATGGGCACACACATATTGATGAATTATCATCATTACTTCCCCCAAAATGGCATTTGCCAAAAATAAATATTATTCTTCATCCAAATTCCTTCTTAATTCTTAATGGATCCCTCCTAACTCATGGACTGTGCTGTAAATTAATATAAAATAAAAAATGATTAATATAAAAAAGAGAGAATGTGCTTTAGAGCATTATTACTGTCTTTTTATTTTAAGGCCCATGGCAATTAAGAAGTAGATGAACTTAAATGGCAGATTTTTGACAATGCCCCATTTATTTCCAGGGGAATGATGTGCACTTTCCATAAAATGTGTGTTTTATTTATTCTCTCTAAAATAAAAAACAAATTTAAACATGCACAAAATATTATTATTATTATTATTATATTTATTTAAAGTATTTTTTATTTTATTTTTTTCAATGTGGAAAGGTCCGGGAAAACACAATAAAGCAATTATTAAATATATATCTATATCAACATTTGTTCCCAGGCTACAACTTAAAGAAACAGAAAGAAACAGGTTATGGATTACCTGCAAAGTGAAGGATTTAGTGTAGAAAATATAACTCAGATATCATCACAGCAGGATAGAGCAATGGATTCCCAAATTAAGGAGAAATCAGTGGAGCAGGAAACATCTGATCAGTTGCCACATGAAGATACTTTCGAGCAATTCATAGGAAACCAGTAGAAATGTTCAATTGAAGTTGCACAGCAAGAGATGGAACAGGAAACCATGGCAACTCTGACACAGTCAATGTTGTGGAGTGATAAGCCAGTGATCTCCCACATGAAGGTGTAATGGATGACACAGGATGAAACTAAAGAGGATGTGGCACAGGAAGCTATTCTGGAATTTTCAATAAAATGCGTGCAGGAAATGGAGGACAAAGAACGTGCCCTAAGTTTAAAAGAAAATGATCTAATAGAAGAGTTGCTTGATTTAATAGGAATGGACAGACATAGTAAGATCAATGAAAGAAACAGACTACAGAAAGTCAATAAAACCCCAAAAGTTAGAAGTCTGATAAAACAAATGAACACACTAATTAGGACTGTCAATAGAGATTCATGTGAAATACAGAAGTAAATAGGATATATACTGTGCAGCTAAATTAATAACAGATAAAGTCTTCCCACAAAAAACACAGAGTAGTAAGGGAAAGAAAGGGGGAAAATCGAATGCCATCTTGGAAGTACTGAAAAGACAAGAAGTGTCACTGTTAGAAGAGATCAACAAAAATACTCAGAAATATAAAAGCAATGCACAGTATCAGAACAGATTAGGATTTATCGTGCACTATTGCAAATGATAAACGAAAAATATCTGTACAGGCAGAAAAACTTAGAAGATATGTAGATAAGTATAAAGGAAAAGAACAAAATAAACAATTTATTGATGACCCAAAAAGCTTTATAGAGAATTGGGAAACAAAGCAAAAGGAATTGAAACACCACCAAAAAAGAAGAAATAGATATATATTGGAGAAATATCTATGAAGATCCTGTGGAACATAAGAAAAATACTAAATGGCTAGACAAAAAGCAATGTCAAAGGCAGTGAAGGTCCCAGTAAGGCAAAAATTCTGTAAAACAAAAATATCAATCCAGGACCAAACACAGCTTCAGATAAAAGCAGAGTTTAGTAAAAGGTTAATAAAAGGTTAAACTTTGCTTTTATCTGAAGCTGTGTTTGGTCCTGGATTGATATTTTTGTTTTAAAGTGCTAAATGGATAGAAGAAGTAAAAGAAAGAATAAGAACTTCAAATGTACAGGATGTGAAATGGGATGAAGTAACAGCCAGAGAGATTGAAACAACTGGAAAACCCCAGGCCCAGTTGCAGTACCTAACTTCTGGCTAAAAAATTAAAATGTTTACATGAACATTTAGCCATAAGTAAGAACTAATTATATGCACATCCCAAACAGACACCAGCCTGGTTAACAACAGGAAAAGTAATACTCCTACTTAAGAGTGAACCTGCAAGCTATCCTAAAACTTACAGACCAATAACTTGCCTTCCAATGATGTATAAACTGTACATTGGAACTGATGCCGACAGAGTTTATAGTCATTTAGAAGAAAACTCAATCATGGCAATAGAACAAAAGGCTAATAAAAGAAAGTCATATGGAACAAAGCTTTATTAGCTGTTGAATAAAGTCATAGAACTGTAAAAAGGGGAAAAATCTAAGTATGACATGGATAGACTACAAAAAATCATTTGACAGTATCCCACATTCATGGATGAAAGAGTGCTTAAAAATGTATACGATACACCCTACCCTGATCAATTACATTACAGCTACCATGAAACAGTGGTAAACCACTTTGCAGTTAAGGCATTATAAAGGACAAATTATTATTCCAGGGATAAAAATTCACAGGGGAATATTCCAGGGTGACTCTCTGTCACCTCTGCTCATTTGTCTTGCCCTTAACCCATTAATCTGTTTACTTAACAGTTTAGGTCATGGCTACAATTTGGCTCCTCAAAAACAACAAAGTGTAAAAGACTTCTCATCTTTGTTTTGAAGATGATTTAAAACTGCATAGTTCAGCAAATGAGGAACTGAAGACACAACTGCAAGTGGTCAAAATTTTGTTTAGATGATTTAAGAATGTCATTTGGTCTTGATAAATGTACAAAAGAAACCTTTAAAGCAGAAAAGATGCAGTGCCAAGAAAACTTCAGTTTGGGACAGGAATGTGACATAAAACAACTTGAGCAAGAGGAAGTGTATAAATATTTGGGAACTGATGAGGGATGAACAATAAAACATGAACAAATGCAAATAAAACTTAGTAAGAAATATTTCAAAAGACTTAATACTGAAAACAGCACTGAGATCTGGGAACAAAGTTCAAGCTATAAACCTATTTGCTCTTCCTGTCCTAACTTACAGTTTTGGAGTAATTGACTGGTCCCAAAAGGTGTTGGATAGGTTGGACAGGAAAACAAGAAGGATGCTTCATGCTCATCAAATGATTTATAAAAATCAGAGCATACCAAGATTATCCCGGGATTCATGAAGCTCGGCGCAAGGCCCACGTCAGGCTTGCGCCAACCATGTGGTGTGCAGATGGAGCAGTAGCGCCATATGCATATTAATGAAGGCGCGCTGCCGCCACATCCACGTGCATAGGAAATGAGCAAGAGTGCATGGGGCGTGTTGAAGCACCGCATGGAGGCGTGGAAATGTCGGCTGTGGACATGCAACCTAAAATGCTGAATATTACAATCTGCCTGCAATAGTAATCACACCTATCAGTGTCAGTGGATACTGAAACGTATGCAAAGCATGCAAAACAGTTCTTGTGAACACAAAATTAAGAAGCAAACACAAATGCACGTTAGCGAATATCGATTCCCCATCCCTCGAACAAATGACATTTAAAACCGTGTGCCCGTATTCTAATGCAGTGTAGATAGTTATACCAAGTGGAAGCGAAATGCATCATGTTAGCGCGCCACCAATAGCTAAGTCTAGCCCAATGGTCAGGGTTACCACCTGTCCCACATTGTGAGGGACAGTACACATCCGGGCAGTTGTGTCCATACCAAAACCATTATAAATGTAAAATATCCTGCAACCGTATGACATAATTACATCACGTGTAATAGTCACATACAATAATTATTACCATATGTAACATACCTACATGTTACAAGAAATAGAATAAGCAAGTAAATGAAACAGAAGAAGCATATAAACTGCTGCAACAATAAGCTAACATGTAGGCATAAAACAAAAGTACTATCCGTTGTACTGACCGTGGGTATGTGTTGTCCTGTAGAATCTGATTTGTGTTCGGAATATATCCCATCCTGGCCATATGAAAAGGTGGCAACCCTACCAATAGTCAGAGGATTCGGCCAAAATCTACCCATTTGTGGTCCAAGCCGTTCTTGTCAGGATGTTTCAAAGATGAACGGGTATTACCCGGGTGTACCTACCATGTCATGAAAGATAAGTATTTGCGTGTACCTATGTGCGTGATGAACAGCATGTGGAAGGTGAAAAATGCTAGGGTAGTCCTCACAACCATACAGGCACCAGAGATATGTAGTATATGCAATGTGTTCCCTTGACCGTGCCATGGGCCATCCACCAAAGAAGGGATGGAGGGAGTGTGTGGAATATGGGTGTGGGGGGGGATGGGTAATGTAATAATCCACAAAGGTGAGCCTGTGTTGGATGCACAACAGGTGAACTGGAGGTGCATGAGGGAGCAGTGGGTGAATCAGAAAGAAACACAAAGAACAAACATACACATCCACAATACAACCTGACAGGCCATACTGTAGAACACAATCACACAAACATATGAATATTAAAATGTGCGATACACATGTACAGAAACGTCACCGGCGCATACCCACATAATGGTCTGGATGGAACTGAGCCATCCAACTGCAACACACCTGGATGCATAATTGAATACCCATCATCCCCTCTACATCACACAACCCCCCCCCCATTCCTGAACATCCACCAAATCCAGCCATACTCGGGCTACTAGTTTGGTGCAGCCATATCTGCACATAGTGACCACTACTCATATCTAGTAGGCAGTGTCACCCTATGCAGTGTCAGGATTGCAAACTATGTATCCCTTGCATGTAAAACCCTATCACATTTTCGTACATCCAGAAAAATCGAAGGTTATTTGCTTGTTCAATTTTTGGATATCCCTCATGGGATAGGTATCCTGTGTAAACATCAGTCCTGTAGACATCTGGACACAAGTTGTATGTGCAGTAGTGGTTCACAAGACTGCTCAGCCTCCTGCAGTCATGCAGAACCTACTACCCGGGATCAAACACCTGCCCGTGATGCACGTCTCCCCACATGAATTATCGAGAAAATATACTGTACACATTCGCATAGTGGCACTTTGATATAGGGTGATTAAGGAGCTGATGTAAGCAGGGTACCTCCTGTCCCACTTTGTGAGGGACAGTCCCTGTTTGGGTAGGTGTGTCCTGACCAAGAATGATACATTGGCAAATGTCCTGTGATTGTAGGCAATAACTATTTACCATATTTCATGTAACAGTTGCCTAAAACAGTTATTTCTGGATATAAAATACATAAGTCATACAAGAAATAGAATAAGCAACTAAAATGCTACAGGAATAAGCTCTAATCTAGGAAAATGATTAATGTTCTAAACCCTGTACTGACCTTGGGTATGTGTTGTCCTAAATGATTTGGTGTGTCCAGAATATATCCCATCCTGGACATATGAAAATGTGGCAACCCTATCAATGGTCAGAGCATTCACACAATAACTGGCCAGCCTCTTAACCACTCATAAAAACAGTGACCTTTGGAGGAAAGGTGTTGAATGACACTTGAATGAATAATGACAATAATTAAGAGTAATAGACGCGTTTAACTTCAGAAAATAAGTATTAATACATATGCTCTGAATCTGTCAACACGTTTCAAGTTAATAGCACTAATATTGTAGAAGTGTCCGTGATTGTCCCTGATTTGTCCTTGCCTTGTCCCTGTCACTGTTGAAATTAGTCCCTGAGTGTTTGAGAGGTCCATACACATATGTACACCAACAGTCACATTCGTTGACAGTACTATTGAATACCTGTAGTTAAGTCATAAGTGATGGCCAGAATAATATCCTTTGGATATAGGGAGGTAAAGGCAGCAGGGATGCGCTGTGTACATTCAACTGTATGGGTGGGAAATGTACATAGGTATGTAGGTGAATGTACAGACAGATATATATATATATATATATATATATATATATATATATATATATATATATATATATATATGAATGAATGAATGAACATGGTCACAATAAAGCATTCATAACGAATGTAAAGGGAAACATCAGTGGAACCACCCCCACCCTGTATTATGTAGTGGAACCACCCCCACCCTATATTATGCATTGCCAACATAATAATCTTTTCAGAGGTGTCCAAACCCCTGCATCTGTAAACACAGGTAGAATGTTAAAATTGGGACCAGCTCTGTCCATGTGCTAAGTCTGACATTTGAACGGGTACAGGGCAATTCCGGTCTCCAGTCGGACAAGCCTAAACCCAGATCACCACATGAACACCCTGACAATCAAACACACATATGTGCCAGTACTCTAAGCTTTGGAGTTCTGAATATCCTTGGAGTGAGTAAATATGCAGTATGGGTCCAGAGCAGTAGGGAATAGGGAATGTCGCATGTGTAGTACTGTGGTTTTCCCCGCAGGAGAATGGATGCCTGCTGTGTAAGTGAAGCGGTGATGCGTATGTTAGGGTAGCTATGAACCATGGGTATATATATAAATGAAGCAGAACACCAATGGTGTAGTGGTTAGAGCATCCGCCTAACGTAAAGGCATTCCTGGTTCAAGTACGACTATAGCACATATCATTTTCTTGTGTAATGAATGCCTCTGTGCTGTAAAGCCAACATTTAAACAGGTAAAGGTGAACATGTGTTTCACATGGGGCCATTAACTGGATTCCTTCAATCAAAGTGGTACTGTCATAATGAATAACGCACAAGTAAGCACAAAGAAGTGGCAGTAAACATATGTAACTCACAGTAAGCATATGCGAGTGTGCCTGCGCGGGTGTAAGCAGCTCCCAGCATAGCAAATGTATGTTGTTATGTACAGATGTAACGTATATATATATATATATATATATATATATATATATATATATATACACACACACACACACACACACACATATATATATATATATATATATATATATATATATATATATATATATATATATACATATGTGTGTGTATATATATATATCCAATATATATATATATATATATATATATATATATATATATATATATATATATATATATATATATATATATATATATATATATATATATATATATATATATATACTGTAAGAATGAACGCCGTAAAAATAAAACATACACAAGGGTTGTGAAGGGAATCTAGAGCAACTAAGGTATTATATAGCGCTTGCAGCATATGTCAGATAAAGCTGCCCAAGGGTGAGTAGAGCACCGCTATTCATACCAGAGTCAGGATTATAACAGTGGCCATAATATCGTTGAACTGCTACGTCAACAATACACACAGATGGAATGTAGTTCATGTTGTGACCACCTACACTTGTAACCCGCAAATGGCCGTAATCCATAACATCAGGAAAGGCACGTATGTGCAAATATAAATGGCGGGAGACCCTGTGAATACACGAGGCAGTACAAAATGTGTGTAGGGCCCCAAAATCTCTGGAGATGGCAATGTGGAAAGGTGTGTCATGGCTGCGATATCAGGTGGATAATGGCTGTTACGCATGGAAACTCAACACGGATGGGGTGGAGAAACTATGGCTATGTGAATATGGACCCAGGTGTGCCAGGGTTGGTTGCACCAGTTCCAACGGAGCAGCCTGTGTAGGTCAGCTAGTACATAATAGGTATATATGCATACGCACATGCAGACATCAAAATGTTGAAGTACATTCTCTGTAACACATGCACTCCATTTATTGACATAAATAATATGAATGTACACAGAAACAAATACAGTAGCAGGAATAACAGGCGGTGCAGACGAGGAACTGGTCAAATTATACTGTATCACATCACAATTATGATCGGTACTCCGTACATGAACAAACTGCGACATCTGTCTGCTGTATAATGTGCCACATACTGATTACAAGTTAACCAGAGTGAAGTGTCGGTGTCATAATGACTAAGGCAATAGTTTGCTGTTGAAGCAGAGATAAAACCCAATATGCATGTGTAAGTGGGTATGTCTAGGAAATGTATTGGTCAATGGACACACAGATGTATATATGTTGTTGTTGTTGTGTCATTTGGCTTTTCCCAGTTAGGGGTTGCCAGAGCGGAACTCCGGTCCGCTAATGATTGGCAGTACATTTATACGTGCCGAGTTGCCGGCCCTGACGCACAACCTTCAACGAAGGTACGCCCATTCATGCATGTCTCCACACAGAAGATGCTCTAGCTGAGAATTGAACAGGACAACGTCTTACTGTGAGGTGACAACGCTACCGCAGTGTGTGTGTGTGTGTATATATATATATATATATATATATATATATATATATATATATATATATATATATAAATATATATACATATACAAAAAAAATATATATATGCATACGACATATATAAATATACAAACATATACACACAAATGAAAAATATATATATATATATATATATATATATATATATATATATATATATGTCACTGTAGATATACACATGTACATAACTAGGTTACGTTACAGCAATTACGGGTAACATATGTTCAGACCGGGCATATGTTACTGGGAGGTCCAATAAACAAACATTTACCTCCCACATCTCCCCAGCTAGGCCAGTCAGACATACAGACACACAATAAAGGTAAATACACCACTGCTTTCCAGACCACTGGCAGGAAAATACCAGTGGGAGAGATCTGCAAGGTCTACACTTTAAACATGGATAACGGGGTCCCTTGTGGGACACCAAAAATTCGACATCGGGGTGAACCTGTAACGATCTATGTGAGCAGGATGTAGTTGTACATGGAACAGTAGGTTGTGCAAGTGTAATAACACATTTGTTGACAAAACGTATGACATGTGTCCTGAGACGGGGAGAGTGGGCAGTGTGTAGGGGTGTGTTCATACCCCAGCTGCGCTCACAGTAAGTATGTGTCATGAGTGCTGCAGAGGGGTGTCAGGTAGGTGAATCATGGGTATGCAATAATGGGCATAAGTTTGCAGGTGTTGGTTGGCAGAGATGTATTATGCCCGCCCAGTGGAAGTAATTAATATTCCTATGTGGGCACTGCAGACGCTCATACCTCTCAAACCTGAAGAGCATATCTACTGGATAGTCCAGAAAGCACTGGGGGAACACATCGGGAATATATCAGTGCCCTGTACCTGATTATTGTGGACGTCCGTGATTACGAATCAGAATGTAGCACAGTCCTAACTAAACCCTTCCAGAACTAGTGATATTAGGTGGACAGGTGACGGAATACACATAATGACTAATGATAACATGTATGAGTCATAAACAGCATGTACCACGACAAATGTGAATGAATACATATGCCCTGTGACTGTCAATGTGTCAGGTTAATAGAACCAATCATCTAAATGTGTCCCTGAGGGTGTTATGCAGTGTCCCTGATACAGTGTTCATTCTTCCCCATTCGTATGTGAGGTCTGCTAGTGATGGAAAGCGCATATTCCACCAACCACCTTAGGTAGATGATAGCATAATAGTTTGGGGTTACCACCTGTTCACCTTTGTGAGGGACACTCCACTCTGGACAGTTGTGTTGTGCAAAATGAATGTTATTATGGCACATGGCCTGTGATTTCGGGAAAATAATCCATATATTGTCTGTAGTGGTTGCATAAAACAATTTTGTTGTATCTGAAACACCTAGATGTTATAGGAAACAGTATTAGCAACTATAATGCTACAATAATAACCTTTACATATGCAAACCGGTGAAGTAGTCAGTTTTCTACTGGCTGTGGGTATGTGTTGCCTTGCCAAATCTGACATCTCTACATATAGGTCCTATAGAGCTGCCACCTTTCCAAATGGCCAAAGTGGGACTTGCTCCGTAGAAATGTCAGACGTACCAGGTCAGAACATACCTACAGTCATGCATAGTACAGAAATATATGTATTAGCACAAATCAAAGCTTAGTCTAGCAGCAGTCAAGTTGCTTATGCTACTTCACATAACATATTGAAGTGTCATTTATACAATAACCGTTACATGCAACTATTAGAGAAACGTAGAATATAATATTGTCCTGTAATCAGGACATTTGCTATGCCTAGATTATTCTCACATGACACATATGCCTAATGAGGGACTGACCCATGCAAAGTGGGAAAGGTGTTAATCCTAAAATCTCACTTCAGCCAATTTAAAAGGTGGAAAACCTACAATAGGTATGCGGTAGCATGACCCGGCAGAAAGATGTGGTTCCCAAAACATATTTACTTGTCTGCATTGCATAGTATCGGTTCCCATGTATCAGCCAGATGGGAGCAGATTGTATGAGGAACATGCATATAATATGATTAGGTCACTGGACAGGCCGCCGATTCCGTACAGTCGAACGCCATGCCGTCGCCAAATGGTCAGCCATACCCAATACTGTAATCATGTAGTCTGATGTAATAGGCATCACAAGGGATTGCGCCCACCCAGCGTGAGTGACAAATGCAAGCACCAATGTCGGTGCACGTGCAAGTGAGGGAGCGAGCGGGTGTAAGCGTGTTTGGCTACCAGTATGCGAGTATTGCACTGTTAAACAAATGTGGAGTCTAAACAAGTATAAGGAGCTGTAACCAGAGGTCAGCAGTGCTTAACTGCGCAAACCCATGCACAACTGCTCCCAACTGCTGCAATGTGCCTTACCCACTCCGTATCCAATGGCCTTGTTCTGGCCTCAAACAAAGAACCATCCTTTGCAAGTGTTGGTAGCAATACCCTGCACACACAGCTAATCTGAATTACCAATACACCATGGCATATATACAGACAATAGACAGTACCACACACATACCATACAGCACAGTCATCCAACAGTATAGCAATGTACTGGCAGATATGTCTGGACCACTGGTGTTTGCAGACCTGGCCGTCTTGTGTTTGTGTGTGAGCATGCTCAGTATGACCATTACACATGTTGTTGACTGACATTACCATCATACCTTCATGTGCTTGAGCATGCCCAGTATGTTGAGCTGGATCGCATGTGTTACATGTCCAGGTAGTCAGTACTGTGGTGCCGACCACTGTGCTGTACACTGACAGGTGACATGATGTGTCTGCAGTGTATCCATTGGTCATGTGGCATTGACTGTTGCTACATTTCTGCACAGCGTGGGGGTCATCCAACTGTATCCACATTCCTACACAGCACAGGGGGTGGTGCACATGACTGTTACATGTGTATGTTGGAAGGGGAGCACAGCTGACAGTTGTACACATTTGCTACTACTGTACTGGTATGCCAGGTACTCCATTTCAGTGTGTGGACCTTCCTAATGTGCTGGCTGGAGGCATACCAGTGTACTTCAGATCCTAGCTTTAATTACCAGCATATTGGTTTCAGACATCCTAGCCTTCACAACCTACATCCAACTGCCTGGCCTGCTGTAGTCTGTCTGTGTGTGTCTGTGGGTGGGTGGGGTCATCCACTGGGCATATCCAGAGGCCATTGTACAGCATTTGTTTGTATCGGTGTACACCTGTCCAGCTGTTTGAGACTTGTGTGGGTTGTATGGACACACATGATGTTCAGCCCATAATCTGCAGTAGATTAGGACACCCTGTGTACTACTGGCTACTATTGTGACCCCGGTATGTGCTACAGATGTCATGATGCCACTATGGATGTGTACTGTCTGCTGCCCAACATCCGGCCACCAAATTCCCTTGCATACTCACATCCATACTATAGCTACAGGTAAAAACACATTCTAATACAACTGCCAATTGCTAGGTTGATTGACATACCTTGAGGGTGCGCCAGACCTGAGGATGGTGATGGAGGGCTGCCTATGTTGGATGCACACAGTGCACTTCCTATACATTGCTGAGCACAGGTATTGTCATGTTTGGCATCCCTTTTACTGTCTGTGCGATTCAGAGAGGGTGAAATTCCCTGGGTACCTACTGTGTTGGTGCATATGCCATGCACTGCCTCTTTGCCAAGGGCAGGTCATACTGTGCATGCTTCCTTTCACCTACTGGGTCCAGCTCAGGTAGTTCCTCCTCTGAGTCACACTGTGCCTGTACAGGCCTTGGCATTGGTTGGGGGCTGTGTGGCCCTGCCTCATGCTGTTCCTGCTGCAACTGTTTCTGCAGGATCATATTGTGTAGCATAGCACATACCATAACAATTTGGGTGCATGTAGCTGGTGAATACTGCAAGGCTCCACTGGATGTGTCCAGACACTGGAACCGTGACCTGAGCATCCCAAACACACGCTCAATTATATGTCTTGCCTGTGTGTGTGCCTCATTATGGCATAGTTGTTCAAGTGTGTGTGCATTACTGATGGGTGTCATCAGCCATGGCTCCAGTGGTTACCCAGCATCCCCCACTAGGTGACTGTAGGGGATGTCCATATTGGAAAAGGTGTGGTACAGCTGCATCAGATGCCATATATCGGAATCATCATAGTTTCCAGGGCAGCCAGCACACCATTCAGTATAATGCCCTGGGCATCGCATATGACCTGGCAGTTGATGGAAGGGATGCCCCTGCAGTCAATGTAGGCCCTACCCCACTCACCAGGTGGTGCTTTGATGCATACGTGCATGCAGGCTATAGCACCCACTACCCCAGGGTAGTCTGCCATTTGGTTGAAGAGATGCATATTGCTAGTCAACACCTCACGTGTGTTGAGGACATGTACGTGCTCACTGGCATGTGGTGACATGGCATCTTGGAACTGGCGCAATACTCTGGATGCAGATGCCTGTGAGATCCCCATGGTATCCCCAGTTGTGCTTTGGGAGGTACCTGTGGCTAGTATACCTAGGCCTACACATACCTTGGTATCCACTGGGATGGGTTTCCCTCAGCCTGTTTGATGTGTCAGGTGTGGCCGACACAGCTCAACAATCTGCTGTAGGAGGTCTCTGTCCACCCCAGAGCACTCCACTATCTCCAGCTCATGTAGCCCCTGGTAGGTTACCCTAGGTCTGTAAAGTCTTCTCTGTCTCCTCACTGATAGTTGTTCGGCAGCATTCACATCCTCACCACCCTCAGCCTCCTGCACATGTTGGTCTATGTTGCATGCTGCAGCC
The DNA here is from genome assembly GCF_019279795.1 of Protopterus annectens. Lineage (NCBI taxonomy): Eukaryota > Metazoa > Chordata > Ceratodontiformes > Protopteridae > Protopterus > Protopterus annectens. The sequence continues at coordinate 1,068,561,426 of NC_056747.1, read as the reverse complement.
CTTCTCATTTGGTGGGATTGTTTCGAGAAATTTCCCCGCATGTATACACTGGTGGTGTAGAGTGCGGAAAACCATGTGTGTATGGTGCTTGCACACTTTACTGTAGTGCTCTGGGCCGGGCTGGGCATGTAATCTGCTGATTGTGCTAACTCTCACCTGTTTGTGCAGCTTGTTCACCTTGACTACTCTACTACTGCTGTTGTCCCTCCCAATTTCACTAGGCAGGTAGAGACACACCCCTAGCTTAGGCGTGCTAAGGCAGGAGCAATCCCGAGACACAGGGCTCCAATATACGTACAGTATGCCTGACACCCCCCCATGCTTTCACCTATATTCGAGTCCTGCACCTGACTATCTATACACATACACACTTGGGGTCTGCATCACACCCTGGGGATAAACAGGATTCACTATTTTCAACCTCATTTGCATACTATTGTCTTCTAATGCATAGTTATATGACCCATACTGAGCCTCCAAAATAATAACCACTGCTTACTGTCATGCAGATCCGCACACAACTGGTTAAAAGTGCCTTACTAGCACCGTATTCGATGTCCCTTGTCCTTCCATGCAACAAAATAACCAGTCTCTACATGACTCAAACCCGGGACCCTGCCCACCACAGACGATGTGCTTTACCACTAAACCATGGCAGATATACGTATATCTGAGGTGATCGCATACAGATCATCCAGCACAGGCATTCAGTAATATAGGACATGTATTTCATCATGTAGATTTATGTGTGCTAATGTCCACATATATTTATATGTATTTTATATATATATATATATATATATATGTATTATATATATATATATATATATATATATATATATATATATATATGTATTATATATATATATATATATATATATATATATATATATATATACACACACACACACACACACACACACACACACACACACACACACACATATACATATACACACATATACGTAGATATGGAATATATGTCACAACAGCGGACCACATGACACCACAGCATTAGAGAAGAATGAAAAGGAAACCACATGTGCCTCCTGCATTATGTACTGGTGTTACTATCACGGCAAATGTGTTTTGTTGTGTCACACGGGTCAGACTGTATTAAGGGTAAGAGTAGGGCTGCTGACATTTACTCACCAGACCTATTGGCGAATGTATATGTATGTCTTGCCAACCCAGTCTCTTGGGCAATTGTGACATTTGTGGACACTATATAGGAAAACAACAAAACACGCTCAAAACATCCTGGAGCTAGCCACTCACAGATACCACCACATAGAATATGACTGCCAAACACACACACCTGTCATGCATTGGAATAGAACACCTATCTGTCTATTCTAGCACACTACAGCGTTATGCAGTTACAAAATGCACTACTGAGATTACTGGATCACAGCACTCCCAGAGGGATACTTCTAGGTGGGTGACATCATCAGCAATGGAAAAGATGCCGATAGGGATTGTATGGAGAGTGAGCAGTCTAAAAGCATTACTCTGTCCTCATGGAAATGGAAACACACACACACAATTGGCATGACTGGGATTAGAACATTGACCTAACTACCTTATCACACAAAAGCATTACTCAGTTACAGAATATGCTACTGAGATTAGTGAATCACAGCACTCCCAGAGGCATACTTCTAGGTGGGTGACATCATCAGCAATGGAAAAGACGCCGATAGGGCTTGTATGGAGAGTGAGCAGTCTAAAAGCATTATTCTATCTCCATGCAGATGGAAACACACACAACTGGCATGTCTGGGATTAGAACCTAGACCTAACTACCTTATCACACTACACCATTACGCAGTTACAAAACGCGCTACTGAGAATACTGGATCACAGCATTCCCAGAGGCATACTTCTAGGTGGGTGACATCATCAGCAATGGAAAAGACACTGATAGGGATTGTATGGAGAGTGAGCAGTCTAAAAGCATTACTCTGTCCCCAGGCAGATGGAAACACACACACACACAATTGGTATGGCTGGGATTAGAACATAGACCTAACTAACTTATCACACTACAGCATTACACAGTTACAGAACACGCTATCGAGATTACCGAATAATAATACTCACAGAGGCATACTTCTAGGTGGGTGACATCATCAACAATGGAAGAAAGGCCGATAGAGATTGTATGGAGAGTGAGCAGTCTAAAAGCATTACTCTGTCCCCAGGCAGATGGAAACACACACACAATTGGCATGGCTGGGATTAGAACATAGGCCTAACTACCTTATCACACTACAGCATTACACAGTTACAGAACACGTGACTGAGATTACTGGATCACAGCACTCCCAGAGGCATACTTCTAGGTGGGTGACATCATCAGCAATGGAAAAGACGCCGATAGGGATTGTATGGAGAGTGAGCAGTCTAAAAGCATTACTCTGTCCCCAGGAAGATGGAAACACACACTTGGCATGGCTGGGATTAGAACTTAGACCTACCTACCTTCTTACACTACAGCATTAGGCAGTTGCAGAACGCGCTACCAAGATTACTGGATCACAGCACTCCCAGAGGCATACTTCTAGGTGGGTGACATCATCAACAATGGAACAGATGCTGATAGGGATTGTATGGAGTGTGAGCAGTCTAAAAGCATATTACTGTCCCAAGGCAGACGGAGGCAAACACACGCCAGAGGTGTAAGCAGGACAACTGCCTATGTACAGACCACTATTACAACACTACATAGATACGAGACACGCCACAGACACTACACCTTTCAAGACAGTCAATATGACCTTCTAGGAATGCTGACATCGACATTGATGCTGGCAGTTACAATGTACATACCTGTGAACCAGTGTGTTCAATGTAGGAATCCATCCTGAAGTGGGGTATGGCCATCTGTTGCCTGGATGAACACTATCACTATACAGGATTGCAATGGTCATGCCCATACACATAGAGGCACATAACCGACACAAGGTGTCACTGGGCATGCTCACACACTTAGTAGGACACGTCCGTTTGGAATGCACTATGTGTCCATCTACACAACGGCGTACTGGGCATGCTCAGACAGTTAGTAGCGAAGGGCTGTTTTGTATGCACTCTTATTCTAAACATGGAAGGACACAGTGTGTCGATAGTCATCATTGTTAGCATGAACGCTGCACTACATATATCTGACACCAGTCTTCTACACAACGTCTGCTGCTGTCCATCACCTTAGATGTACCAATCTAAACCTGGCACACTAATTCCACCCGTGGTGATGTCCTGCCAGGAGTGGCTACTTCGTCCATATAGTACCATTCATAGATGAATGTCCTGAGACCAGGTAAACACCCTGACACCTAGAGGACAACTGCATTGTATGTGTATGCTAAACAGTGCTAGATGTGTAGCATTCGTAATCACAGCTGCCAATCTAGATCTAACAAAGGGGAATACTGACATCTGTGCAGTGAGGAACACCTGGCTTACGGCTCAGTTGTGCACAATAGCACTACCACCGTATACCTCAGATACAGACATGTGGGCATAACACCATTATGGACCACTCCAGGTGATAGTGTCCCCACGTACATGAAGGCCACTCACATGTACTGACCAGTACACTCTCAAAAGCCATCACAGATGTGTCAATTGCAGATCACAGTGTCAAAAGCCGCATTCTAGGATGTAGCCCTCAGACATCACCATGTCCTTGGACCACCAACACACATACATACATGTGGCAGAACATACATTAGTACAACACCATGTTACTCATGACTAGTGGACTGTACCTAGCTCTATAGCAACTGTGCAGACTACCGATGTACTGACATGGTTCCGTCATGTGTTATGCAATGCAATGATACCACTGTTCATAACCAGGTCAGCTGTACACATAACAGGGGTCCTGGGTCATATACAGCTGTAACAGATAACTGTTGCTGTACACCAGTAAACACACTCATGTATGGATATGACATATATGTACCTGCCATGGATATGTACATGCCCCACACACACACAACACATATGTACATAGCATAGCTGTTGCTGTCCTTCATTCAGACAAGTGGCTACAGCAATTACACACATGCACATGGAAGGTAGGTCCATGGCTGTTGACTGCTAACAATACATAAGGTGTGATAGCAATGTTGACTGAGTTAACATTCCCTCTGTGCTGGTTACCCATGACAACTATGATATCATACAACAGTCCATGTGTCATGTATGTCATCACACATGTCCAACAATTGCAATGCCTACAAACATGGCTAAATTACAGGAATGTAGGACCTACACACATGTACATGTAGTGTTGCGCATTCAGCTACCATGCATGTGCAGTAGCTGATGTTTGCAGTTGTTCTGTGTCTTACTACAACATGCAGTTGCAATGCAGCCCCATCATTGACACCTGTATATGGTGAAATACTGACAGTACGGTAAGATGTACATCAGGTATGGATGGATGTGTGTACAAAAAGTGGTGGGCCAACTTTGCAGATGGATATTTGCTGAAGACAGCTCACAGGTGTGTCACAAGCCGTCCTACCATAACATGTGCAAACACTAAGCAAAGTTTCTGTTAATTGAAGGTGAAGACATACAACCTACACAGCGGTCAGGGTGTCACTGACTGTAAATCACTTGACACCTGTAACATTTAAGACCTCCCATGTGCATATAGCAGCACAATTGCCAAAGGTAGCGTCAGTACACATTATAATGCGGGCAATACTGCTGCATGTCTGTCATACATATCATAAGATAGCAGGTGTTTGATTCACAGTACTACCATGTGTGTTTGCTTGTGTGTCCATATATGCCACGTATGGTGGGGAATACATCCCAATTGTTACACAACCCTGTACACTGTTGTAGAGATCTGCACATACTGCAGTGTAGAAAGCAAGACATAGGCAGGGGTGGTGTGTGTATCACACACATGTTAGCGATCTGTATGTGTGTGACATAGGTGCATTCAATTGTGGACTCCACAGTGTGTGTGTGTGTGTGTGTGTGTGTGTGTGTGTGTGTGTGTGTGTGTGTGTGTGTATGTAAGTATGTATGTATGGCTGTCTGGTCCATGGAGTGAGGATGTATGCTACCACAGTGATCAGATAGGACCCTAACCCCTCCAGATGATGCAATCTACTACCCAGTTGATGCCGTCGGTCTTAGGCATTACTGACTACCTGTACATGTTCATGCTCTGTGTCGCATCATGTGGGTGCACAGTGCTGTAATGGTGATTACCACATAGGCAGGGGTCCTCACCTCAACACTATCAAGTGTGTGTGTGTGTGTGTGTGTGTGTGTGTGTGTGTGTGTGTGTGTGTGTGTGTGTGTGTGTGTGTGTGTGTGTGTGTGTGTGTGTGTTGCAGTGTCATTGACCCCGTGAGTGTGGGCGTGTTACTGTGTCTGAATACATGTGTGCGAATACCTGTGTGTGTGTGTGTGTGTGTGTGTGTGTGTGTGTGTGTGTGTGTGTGTGTGTGTGTAGTTGTGTGTTCTCATCCTGTAATGTGAATGTGTAATACTGCTACATAGTGAGGACTCATGCTATCAACTGGCCTCTAACCTTGACATCAGCTAGACCGCTATGTAAACTCCCTGCACCATGTAACTGTACCTGTGATGTCACTCGGTATGGATGTCACATTTCTAGCCACTGTAGCTTAGTACACAGCTCACATGCTCCTGGATCAGTAGATGTGTAGACATCTTTGGAATGTCAGCCTTTCTAACAGTGAGGTTGACGCTACATATAGCATGCTGGTGTTGCCATACATGCCTGTGAGTAGTCCACATTTACACATGGGAAACTGCAAATACTGGTACTTAATGGCAGATGCAATTAGACCTTAAGGAGGGAAGCAGGGCATCATTACCAACATGCTGTTACTGTTCTTACCAAGACACATACTGCGAACATAAAACAATGCATTCTAAACCTGTACTACATGGTATGTCTGCTGCATGTCAACAGTACACAACAATTGCAATATACACTTATCTTTCTATTCTGTTCACCCTGCGCATCAGACCATATGAGCATGTCCCTGCACCGATGGTGTGGATGACAGGGATGCAGCACAGGCATCATCATATGCACAGGGTGATAATGTTTGCCAGGGGCCTAGGCTGCACCAGTGGATGACATCATGTGTGTGGGTTAGGGCCTGTGATCTAATTGGCCATGTGTGGTTGTTATGCATGTGAGTGCTGTGGTGCCCTACAGATGTTTCTGGTGTGTGCGTGTATGTGTGCACACAGTTCTGCCATGTGTCCGGCCTACACAGGGGTATTATTGACAGCTACAGACTGTACAGACCAGGATATACAGCTCACGGTGTCCGGCCATGGCCATGTGACCTGTGCCTGCCAGGGGTTGCACAGGCACTACCAGGCAGAGGTACAGATTGAGTACTGTCCGATGACACATGTCCACTGGAACCGTGTCCCTGTTGGGATCGTCCAGGGCCATGTGCACATGGCCTGCTGTGTTCTGGTGTGGACAGTGCAGCACCAGCTGCACTGCTGCTGCTACCGGCACTATGGGAGCAGGTATTTGAGGTAGCTCATTCACATAGACCTGCACCAGGTGGCGTAGCTGGCCTACGTCCACGTGCCCTACGCCTCACTCCTACCAGATGTTCCTGCACAGACAGATCACGCTCGTGGATTGTCATGCCATTGTCAAGGATTGTCATGCCATTGTCAAGGATTCCAACCATGTCACCCAATCGTCCGTCCAAAACTTCAGCAATCTGCTGTTGAGCATTTGCCAATGCCTACATGTTGTCATTTAAAGAACGGATAGCAGCCCTCTGAAGCCTCTGCCCTTCTCTGTTCTGCCATTCAGCATGTGCCTGTGCCGCCATTACAGTCTGAAACATGCGTCTGGTGACACCAGCTGCTGCCCTCCGTCCTGCAGGGGCATGTCGTCCAGAGGTCCTCCTACAAGCAGCACTGGCCACATGTCTGTGTGGTACATCTGAAGTCATTTGACTGACACCATGGTGTGAATACACACCTTCCGTAGCCAACACATGTTCCTGTTCCAAGCTACCACATGCTAACTGTCCTTCCTCTATGACCACTGGTGATGGGGTATGTGTTGGCATGAGAACTGCGTGCGGGGAAGAGGGGGATATAGGTGGAATGCCAACCAATGGCACAGATTCAGCCCCTGACAACTCTGCCTGTGCCTCAAGCATATGTTCATCATCACTGCTAGGGTCTGTGGGGACACTAACATCAGATGGACCACAGGAGGGTAATGCACCTACATCACCTGTGAAGGCAAACAAAGAATCTACATTACAATAGAGATACACACACAGACACACACACACACACAGACACAAACACAGACACACACACCATGCATGTGATTTGACAGAAGGCATGCAACATGCATGTGATAAAGCAGACGACATGCAGCTCAGACATTAATATTGGTAGTTATCATACATCCCTGGGTTGCACACAACAGCAAGCATGTGTCATAGCAGAAGCCATGCATTTCACACAATCATGGTAGTAAGCATGCATCCCTGTGTTACGCCATGTGGACCAGCACAGCTTAACAGTAGACATGGCTGATGTGAGGCATATGACCTTGACATTAACATGTAGTATGACATTTAATCTGCTGACGTGTGCATTGACATGCATACATGTTTGACACAATGGTGCCCTGACACATGTACAGCGGTATAATGGTGTCACATTGCAGTGTTGTCTGTACGTCCTACAGATAGAATGCATTTTTATCAGATGTGCATGACCATTGAAGGGTATAATGAGGTGTCTATATTGCTATACAGTGTGAAGTACAGACACAGTGCCATTGCATGGAATCATGAGGCGTCTCTATTGCTATACAGTGTGGATTACACACACAGCATATAGCCATGACTGTGTGCATACACAATACATAAATATTGTGGATTGTGACCCATGTTGCTGAGCTGTATACACACTAAACCATGATGTGTCATGTGTGACAGGTCACAGAAGGACATACAGATGACAACCCTGCACAACTGCTAACATTTCTTAGCTGCCTGGCAACCATGTCCACACATGGCAGACTTGTCAGTACACCATGACCAACATGACATTTGTGTACCACACACACGAGGTGCACGGTTGACAGTGATGCCCAACAGCAGCAAGGGAAATGTACTGTATCTGTGGCCTGATGTGGTGTCTGTGTATGTATGTGGATGCTGTACAGGTGACTACTGTCATGCTGTGACACAGTCATGATGTTCAACACATCTTATGTGGTCAAATTAAGTGACGCCTCCACAAGCTGTGCACAGGCTTGTAGGATGTCCAGTGTTGCACATCTGCTATATAACCATTCAACAAAGGCTATAGTTGGACCATGTGTAGCCAATGTACAACAGGGTGTACACACAAACACATCACATCTACTGTGTGTTGCTATATATCTCTGGCCATCCTCCATGGCCATGTGTGAACATGTGTTAGCCAAATGGTTGTGATGGCCGTCTATCTCACATGTTTGTGTTGTCCCATATGACATACACCCATAGATGTCAGATACTCTACTGTCCACAGGGTTATGCAGACAAAGGTTTGTATGTTTGGTATGTGGGGGTATATTTTATGGGACAGTGAGACAATGTAGCAGCTGGACCACTACATGTCACGGACATGTCAGATGGCACATCACAATGTGTGCACTCATTGCAGGGGCATATTCCACAATGGTGAATCCTATGGGCTGCCCATACTCCAGCTCACTGTGTAGTACGGTTTGCATACCCCACATGTGTTATTCTGATGTATAGTACATATTCCCACATTGAACAACACCTCCACCATTGTATGCACAGCTGTCCACACATCTAGCAATGACAGTTTCTGTGGATTCATGTCAGTGTTTCATTTAGTTTGTATGTATTGCACATGGGTAGCCAGTGTGATTGATTAAAGATGCGACTTGTATATCATGACCGGACCATACATTATGTGTACATGTGTTAACTGGCCACATGGCGAATAGATCTGTGCAGTAACATGCCTGATACTTATAACTGTCTCACCTGCAATGGCCTGCTGTCTCTGAGGAATGCCAGAGGTACCTATATAGGGGTAACACAGCAGTATGATCATTATCCATGACTGTATGACAGCTACAGGGTGCAATGTGCATGTTAACAGATTCGCCAGTACAATAGGATATACTATGGAGTAGGCACATGTGTGCATACACAGGGTAGCATACTATAGCATGTGGCATGTGTGTAAACATACCTTGCATATGATGTTACATTACATATTATACAGTGACACATGCAACTAAATGGGATATAATAGTTATATGTGCAGTAGTGACTTACCAGGCAACTCCAGGCTCAGTGGTTGGGAGACACCCACCTCCACGATGGCAGCTAGGGTTTGTGGATGCTGTTCTGATGGTGTCCCCAGGTTGGCCAGTAGCTCCTCGGTACGTGTGAGTGGGGGCTGGGTTGGTGGCCCACCACCTGTTGCACCTTGTTCCCTGGCGATTGCATTTACACGCTGTTTCGCATGTCTGATCAGGTCTGTGCAGTGTCTGCGCACCTGCTGGTATGTGCGGTTATGGCCACCCACATCATTAACCCTCCAGCAAAGTTCCTGCCACAGGTCATCATGCTGCTGGGCATGCTATGGCACATGGCTGAACAATACCTCATAGTTATCTTGGAGGTAAGGTATGAGGGCCTCATCCTCCAAGCGGCTATAAGCTGGGAGTCTTGATCGAGGCATTTCTGGAAGACATAATGATGGAGACAGGTCACAGTATCTCAGAGATGCACAGAGATACAGCTGCACATACATGTGTATTACATTTAGTACATATGAACACTTGTCTTTGCAAATCTTCATGACACTGACACCACTGACATGTTTGTGTCACACACATGTGACACCCAATGGGGATTGGATATTATCACCATATATGTGTGTCACCTGATTACATTGCTCATACACTATGTGAATGTTGTCTTGATGTGGGCGTGTCTGTTTGCCTGTACTGGTGTTCTTACCTATCAGCACATGCCTGGATGTGTCCACATTAATGCTGTTGACCTTGATGCTGTGTATATGTCACATATTAACACATACACTGCCTTAACAGACATGACCTGTGACAATGCAGACATGCACATGGAAACCTTGACATGCATGTGTTTTGCCATATACATCTACACGGCACTGTACAGCAGTTCAACATCCTGCCACGTATCGCCTGTGTTGCACATGTGATACACATGAGACAATGGCTAGCCGGATGGTATTTGCAGGGATAGTTATCAACTATAGCATGTACAGCCAAGGTCATGTAGTAGTGTGTATGCCCTGCACCATGTATGAGCATAGGATATAAGGTTTTCTAGCTGTATCCGACAGCCATGTTCCCGCCGCCAGGTGAATCAGTGCCACATAACTGATCCAGACGGTTAATGATACATCTACCATGCGGTCATCACACCATGTCTGACAGAGATGAAATGTGCAGCTTTGCTGGACAGGGTTGCATAGTATGGCAGGAGTATGTAATGTGTATGGCACAAGGATCTGTCCAGCATGTGACGATCCTTGTACTAGGAAGGTGGCTGTCCATGATGTATGTATTTCAGATCAGGATATGTACGTGTAGCATGTCTAACATCACAGTGTTGGACGTGTCTTTATGCAGGGTAGGCAGCATGCTGCATAGTGGAGATGAGGATTGTGAAGGCTGGTGTCGCCCATCCAAGCATGGGCAATACTGCTTAAAGGTGATATGTGATCTGATGTTGGTCACTTGAGTGATGAGTATGGCTGTACAATAATCTCCATGCTCATGGATGGCACCCTGTCATGACTAGGGTTGCCTCTTATGACTACCTAATAGGCTTGGTGACGTCACTAGCTTAGGGAGGTAAACTGCACAGCACCATCCCTTACACACAGTGTCCATTATGTTGACCGCTGCCTAGGTTGTAGTTCATGGCTACAGGGTTATTAACCTAGCGGTGACAATGCAATATGCAGCTGTCAGATTGTGCACATATGTCACACACCTCACCCACAAAGCCATTCTGTATGTCGTCCACAACACTGAGTCAGCTATTGCTCCTAGGTCATAGCCATTCACATACTTACATATGCAGATGCCTCCCATTTGTCTGTGTGGTATGGGCTACAATGAGGTGGAGTACAAAAAAGTAACCCTTTTTTTACTGTAGCTGCCACTGGTGTGATATGCACATATCACTCAGACACCTTTTGTAGTGTTGGTTCTGTCAACAGGCCACTGGCAGAACACTCCTGTGACATACAAAGGCATATCTAGTATATTGAGTGTAGGTGGAACACAGTATGGGTGATGATGTCCTATGACCTGTCAGGTATGATATGCAGTGTGAAATCATCCCTACTGTCATCTACATCTGTACTGCTAACAGCATATACATTGATTAAGGTTCATGGACTTTCAGACCAGACTCAGCAGGGTAATATTGCAGTGCCTCCCATCATGAGTGGTGTCTCCACTTTGTGGGTTATGATAACTGTTGGTGTGCACCATTCAGTGTTTTCACAGACTGACATGAAGCTATGTTTTACTTGATGTGTATGTGTAGAGCAAACTGTTTTGCCATATGTGTATGATACAACCAGGGATGTGGACAGGTCTCATGCAGCCTGAGTGCACCTTGTACCATCATAGTTATGGTTACAGGGGCTCTGTAGTGTTCATGGATATGTGATTTTGTACCTGTTGGGGGGGCAGTGAGTTTATGTTATCCGACACCCTATCTGTATTGCTTATTCATGCTCAGCACTTGTTCAGAACATGTAAGCACTTCATGAGCTACTAATTACTATAGCACTCAATCCTACTCATTTCATACAGGTAAACACTGTTTGTACTTACATTTCCAGCTTGCTTAGAGTAAAACAGCTGTTGTACACACTCACCTCACATATCTAGTGAGAAATAGTTAAATATTCAGGCATGTCCAAGTGTCAATTCCCAATGTTATCACCTGTCTATATGATGAATATGGGCATCATGAGGCAATATAGAAATTGTCTCATGTACACAGTCAATGCTCCCCTCCTAACATACAACACTACAACCTGTGGGAGATGCACATATGTAGCCATGCTGGAGGTAATGCTCTCTCCAACCCAGACTGAACCTGACAATCATGTGGGGATGTTAAATGTTTGCACCACACCACACTCATCACATAGTCTCACTAGATCTCCACCACCACAGGCCTCACATAGTAAGACTACAACATTTGTGGAGCCTCTCAATACTACACTGTGTAGGCAACAGAGGACTCCGAAGCAGAAACGCAGGCAGCCCCATCACCCAACACAACATCAATTACTTATAGTCCACAGACTCAAGTGTGCCCATTAACTACAGCCAATAGGGTGATATAACATACCCAACACACTAGTCATAGGTGACTCTATAGGTGGTCACACTGATGTCCCACTCAGCAGGCTACACAAGGTGATAGTTACTTTCAGCTGGCTGTCAGGTAATAGGATCCGCAACATAACCTATGCACTCAGGTCACTCCTCAACAAGTACAATATGACTGTCATTCTCCATGTTAGTGTGAATGCCCTGAGATGTAACTTCCTGGACTACATGTACAGAGACATGCAATAGCTCTCTGATCTTGCAGCCCAGGCAGGTATCGCCCTAGCCCTGAGAAGCATTCTGCATTCGTCCAGACTGATAATGCAGTACAACGACTGAATTATTCACTTCAACAGTTGGCTATGCTTCTGGTGTCATTCCAAGGGTATCCAGTATCTGTCTACTTTGAATGATATGGTTGACAGAACATGATGCTTTGGCACAGATTACCTGCATCTGTCAGCCCTGGGATTATGGATAACGTCTAAGGCTGTTGCTGCTCCTATAGTGCCTGTTTTAGGCACGGTTCAAATAACATATTCACCACCATAACAGGAACAGGCAAGCAAAACCTGAGGGTAATGTTACTCAATGTTTGACATCTTCATCTCAAATGCACTCACCCGAGGCACTCCTTGTAATGGACCACTTCGATATCTCTAAAGTGACTGGGACCTGCTTCTAGGCTCCTGAGAGCACCCCTGCACTAACAGGTTATTACTCAGACCACACCTTTCAGTCATGTAACCAGGACCGGAACACCCACGGCGGAGGTGTGTACATATTTCCCAAGGATATACACACCTCCAGGCTGGTTGCTTAGCACAATGCATCAGAGGTAATCCAAGTGCAACTAACTGTGGCCATAACTGCTATACAAATTGTAGCTTGCTACAGATTCCACAACATACCCCATGGTTAATGGCCCTCACATCTTGGTGTACTGGAAAGTAGGGTTCAAACAGGAACTACTGATTTGAGACTGACACTACCCCACACTTAACTGGGATACCTACTCATGTACCCACACATTAGGCCAATGCTTTCTGGGATTCATAACCTCCAATCGGCTGGATCAACCTATCCACACCACCACCAGGGCCAACAATATCCTAGACCTGGACATTACCAACATGTGTGACTGGTGTTCCACACCTGGGGTTATCCCCTCGTTGGTCAGATCCAAACGTATGCTAATCACCCTTGTTATCCACATCCCGGCACCACACCCTTCACAGAAAACACAGTACAATATTTCTACAAAGCCAACTTCAGGCTTCTTATGACAGCAGTAGTAAACATCATGACACCCGTGCAGATGGACAATATAGTTACAAATGATGAATCATACACAACTGCACTTAATTAGCATTTACACAACTGCTGGATCATGCTATCCCAAAAACAGAGCCATGATGGTACCCACCAGAAAACGGATGCCACTCTGGGGGTCCACTGCCATGGACATAATGTACAACAGAAGGAGGAGACTGTTGCAAAGTAGAGTACAATCCCATGGGTGGGGTAGCTCCCTGGTCAGCCTCAGTAGAAATCTGAGATCCCTTATCACATCCTCCAAAGCTAGCTACGTAAACATTACTGCGACTCATTCCAAGGACTACCACAAAGTGTTCTGGAGGTATGTCACTACTCTCGATGGCGATACCCACATCTGCTCTGACATACAGCGGTTAGGCATGAACATTGCAGTACCGACTGATATTGGCAACATCCTGGAAGATAGGTTCAGTGTTAACTTTACACCCCTCTCACACCCTAAAGGGCCCAAATCTATACAAGAACAATGCAGAGTCCCTGTGGTCACAACTACACTGTTCCAAGTTGCACTCTCTAAAGCCAGGAACACAGAATCCATGTGACCGTACAACATCCCAGGCTGCGATTTACACAAACATCAGAACAAAATGGCTCCCCACTTGGGCACCAAATTCACTAATAGCCTTGTACCAGGCATTATGGCCACTAAATGGCACACAGCAACAATTATCACACTCCACAAAAGTTGGCGCCACAATGGACCAGAGGAACTATTGCTCTATACGCCTGACTAGACTGTTCTGCAAGGCTATGGAACACATCATCATGGATCTCATTCACAGAGATATTGGTGGCCTCCAAACCTTTGATACCACCCAGTTTGGATTTTTTAGAGCCAGACCATGACTCCTAAACCTGGTGGAGTCCTTTGAAACAGTTACCAAGGTAGTAGATGAGGGTAAGGAGGTCCACACAGCCTACCTTGTCCTCTCAATGGCTTTCAACACTGTTCCCCATTCTGGTTTTGTCAACATACACATCCACCTGCACATCAACCCCTACATCATGAGATGTTATGCAAAGTGGCTCACGGACAGGACCCACACAGTGAGGGTAGCATACCCTAGTTCCTACTGTAAATCAGTTACAATTGGCGTACCCCAGTCCTCGGTCATAGGGCCACTCATGTTTGGTATATGCTTCTCTGAGGTACAGGATAGCACAGAAGGACTTACCTTGAATAGGTTTGCAGACAATTGCAAATTAGGGGCCATGATTGATTCACCAGCTGATGCAGACACCCTCCATAAGGGTGTCACTGTGATGGATACCTGGTGTCAATAACATGGCCTCAAGCTGCATGCCACAAGGTGCATAGACATTCCCTTTGGATTACACCAATCAGCCTCTGACTATCACATAGGTGGTAGTCCCCTACATGCATAAGACATTATAAGGGATCTTAGAACACAAGTAGATAGCACCCACTCCTTTGATAACCATATTGCCAAGGTGGCGTGGATATCCTTCTATGTGGCCACCCTAATCTGTATTGGGTTTGTAGCCAGAACAAAGGCAGCCATTGTACCTCTCTTCTCATGACTTATGAAACACGTTAAAGGGTACAACACCCCATTTGGGATGTACCTTACGAGACAACAGCAACGGCTTTGAATACCACAACATTAACACACCAAGAGGATTACTGACCTACGAAAGATGACGTATGCAGGCCAACTACAGAAACCCCAACTGTACTCATTTGCATACTGCATACTCAGAGGTGATCTCTGCTGAACATACAAAACCCATGTCCAAAACGATTTTGATGGATATGCTCCACATAAGCAAAAGTCACTGACAGCCACATGCTCTGGGATATGTACCTAAATGCAATGATAACTAGGACGTGCTGGAGGGATACATTCCTGAACTGGACACTCACCATGCTTTGGAACATGATTCCTATGTACATCAGGCAGGGACCCTCACTAGCACTCTTCAAGAGATACCTCGATGGGTGGATGGGAGACAGACATGTACGTCAGGGATCACTGCAGTGGCTCTACTGTACACAGGTGCAGGAAACAAATGGCTCTGCTGTTCACAGGCACAGGACACTAACCTAGGGAGGTGTCGCAAGTGAAAACACTGTAGTTGGGCTTACGAATGGATTTGGCCAGACAGCATAGTACCTAACTATGAACCTATGAAGCTATTACATGTCCTTTGTGCATGGATAATTGACTAGCTCTTCCATTTCAATTAGCTATCATGGTGATACACTGTCTGGTGACTACAAGTCATATGTATCCTGTTTTTGTGTATTGTACATGCCAATAGACATACCTGATGTTTGCATAATATAACAGTAATGCTATGTGAAATGTTAGACATATCTCCCTGCAATACTGTACATTTCACATTTTTGTTACAATATCCCATAATGCAAATCATAATTGCACAGCAGGACCACCTTAGACATGTTATTTTCAGTTATACACCCATACATATGCCAACTGTGACAGTATATCAACATATACTATCCCCTGTTATGGCACATACTTGTTGGACAAACCCTGCCACTGACAGCGGCTGGAGTGGACTTGTTGTGTTTAAAGTCCTTATGTAGCATCCCTTGTGGTGTATGAGGTGTTTACCTTGTGGCCCACAGCAGTACACACAATTTCTACAAGCGTTACTATGCTCAACAATACATCACTACATAATACCTTTTTCCACTATATGCATTGCGTACACTTTCATTAATACAGAACAGGCACTACATACACTAACATACTGAGTGTTCTACATATCTTCTTAGTAGTCCGAGTTTACGAAAATATCAGTCTTATTCCTTTTCTGTTTTAACGGTTTTCTCGTATGTACTTACGGTTTGAATGTAAGACAAGCCATCCTTTTATACGTAGATACCAGTAACATGTAGTATCCTGCCACCAATTGGTGTTCCGGAGTAGATGATTACAGGCATATCAGCTGTGCAGCTAGTCCATTAGCCAATTACATGGCAACAGTGGGGTATAATTGCATACTCCACTTGGGTGTTGTCCCTTTGCCCTACCTTCAAGAAGACGGCCTGAATGTGTTGTTTGTGATGAATTGCAACTGCTATATGGAGAGACACAGAGATATTTTAACTTAATGTCCCCCGTGGATTGTGTGTAATGGCTAGAGGATGTAGTTCTACATGTGAGTGTAGCTGTTATATCAACCATTTGATACGAGACTATTGCGAACAAAACCTGTAACATCGGCGTCTGTTCCATAGTACAAGAGCAACAATTTCACATAGCGCTATTATAGTGCGTCTCTAACAAGGTATGTTAAGGCTTCTGCAGATTTCATTGAGTGAGTGGATGTTTGTGATGTTATTACAGTCTGTATTGCAATTGGTTTGGGTGTGGGGGAGATGTAGGTGGGTGTACATAGCAGATAAAGGTTTGTGAGGACTGCATTTACACATATTCCATATGTGTGTGAAGGCTCCTTCCCTAATTGAAGACCTATCATTTAGTAGACTGATACTATGGTTATTGCAGGCTTATTCATTAAGCCATTGTTAATTGGTTCCTATATAGCATGCAGGTGATGTTGATCCTTCAATCCCTCTGGAAATACATCAGTATGTAATGAAATGTTGCTACATGAAAGCTGTCTCGTGTATTTCTGTCACAGATATTTGCACTCATTGGAGTTGTGTTGGTGACTGAACCTCTTTGGCTTGGGTTGCCACCTTTTCAAATGGCCATAGTGAGACATTTGCAGGACACACATTGGAGTTTAGAGGCAGACACACACCCACAGTCAATAGAAAGTATAGAACTTTACATATATGCCTATATAAAAGATTATTTTCTTGTAGCAGTTTACTTGCTTATCCTGTTTCTTGTTACATGTAGGTATGTTAGATACAGATGACTATTTTATGCAACCATTATATTAACTATGGAACATGCAGAACGTCTTGGGATTGTAGGACATTGGTATTTGTACTCATTTTGGTCAGGACACTACCTTACATAGAGGGACTGCCCCTCACAAGGTGGGACAGGTGTTAACCCCATGTTTAGCTCATGTCCATAGCACATATTTGTAATAGTGTATTATAGCAATAACCCATGCCTGGGTGTGGGTAATGGTGAATTTACCCACAGTCGGTGTGGTTTGTTCATGAGGATGAAGCCCGAGTGGCCAAACAAAGACAACCGTGGGTAAATCCAGCATTACCCACACCCAGGGGTGGGTTATTGCTATAATAATAGTCTCCATATCCTTTGTTCATAACGTTCGGTCGTGGCAGAATTTGTGATTGCTATGGTCCATGTTGTGCACATATTTGAAGACTTCAACTGCTGTATACGGCATACCCACGGATTCAGGGACGCACACACGTCCAGCAACCACATTACCGTTCACAGACTCCCAAACCATACAATACCGAACACTCGAACTCACAACAGTCAAACACCCGGAACTAACACAAACACAGAACATACACATGCACACACAGACACACTGCTACCCATCACATCCAAACAAACCATCCAACACTACATATGGCCAGGTGGCCATGCCCCATATACACCCCATGTCAGTGGCTTCACCCCCCACACCACACTCAGGAGCAGCCTTAGGTCAACTGGTGCCCTAGGCAAAGGGCACAATAGCACCCCCCACCACACCACCCAGTGCCCCCATCCTGGTCTACATACACCAAATAAATACTGGTAAAGTGCCTCCACTAGGTGGCTGCTTAGTTGGCCTATGTCTAAGGCCGGCTATGACCACACCTACTGTAATTATCTACCTCCGATTTAGCATGAACAGACACACAAAGACAACACACACACACACACACACACAAACACACACACACACACACACACACACACACACACACAAACATTACAGTCCCACGGAAACACACACCGTACTCAAAACACACACACTTACACACACTACAGCAATCAGGAACACACTTAAACACAGTACCTACCTGGACCACAGCACCAGCAGCGCTAACTAAATGTCCCTTAACATCGTGATAATAGTACCCATGGTTCTAGTGTTCCGGTACTGTGGTCTTTCGGTCTTTAAGCCTCGTGATTACGAGTGTCGGTATGTAAAGCATTCGGTGTTTGGTAGTATCCTATTTATTTGTACCTCCATGGTTGTGTATATGTTGTTAACCTATCTATATTATATATATATATATATATATATATATATATACATATATATTATATATATATATATATATATATATATATATATATATATATATATATATATATTATATATATATATATATAGAGAGAGAGGGAGAGAGAACACACCTTTCGTTGGGTACATGGTGGTGTATACTATTTCCTGAACTCTGCCCTTTTGTGTTTTAACCTGTCATAATACTCACCTGCCATTGGTACATCTCAGGTAGCTTAGTGGTAAGTGATTGTGTACATGGTTGCGTGCTCTACTCCTGGCAGTGATCATTTTACCTCTCAAAGCAGGCACTATTAGTACAAGGGTGACTAACACAGATTTCAGCTGTTCTGGCCAGCTTTGACCGTGATCTGCACGATATTCAGCAAAGCTTAGACCTGTTTTGCGCATATCCATGTAGTCATGTTCAATTGACGCTTACCTGCACTTGCCGGTGCATAAACCCACTAGCATGTGCTTAAACATGCTCTAATGACCTGCATCCAACATCCGTTATTCTTGCCATCAGAATTACGTAACAGCCCTTGCAGATCGTGGAACCGGGAACATGCACGACACAGTCAGTGGCTTTACCACTGGGACATCTGGGATATGTACAAGTGTTATGGTGTTTTGTATGTGGACTGTACTATGGTTGTTCCTCCATACCGCAAACAAATGTGTAACTCAGTTAGTTTACATATGGATAATACCTATTAATGGTATGTCCAAGTGATATTTAATGGATATGCTCCAGCTATGGGAATCCATGTCACAGTGAGCCACACACTGTAATGTGCTACACCTTGCCACAACCATAACTGGAGAATGCCTGGGTGACAAATACCTGTCATTGGTACTCCCCATGCTTTGGAACTACATCCCTGATTACATTATATGGAGCCCCTCATTAACACACCATGGAGTCCTTGCAGAGTGGGTGGGGAACAGTGGTTACACCCCAGGGATCACGCAATTGGCTCTGTTCCACAGAGGGACAGTTAGTTAATCGATGGTGTGGTGACAGCAGACACATTTTGCCTAGGCTGATGAATGCCCTCTGACAATCAGGCATATACCTACCGATGTACCTAGGAACCTATACATACAGTATAATCACATGCTGTTAGCTTCATTTACTGTTCAGGTGTTGACTTACCTTGTACCAATAGCTGTTGTGTGTGCAATAGTTGATGGCTGCCTATGTAGGATTCACACAGTAGACCACATATACATAACAATTTACAGGTGGTCATGTGTGTGTGTGCCATCCATTTTACTGTGTGTGCAGGTGGAGAAGTGTGTCAGTCCGTAGGGGCCTACACTGTCAGTGTATGTGCTATACGTTCTCGCTTTGCCAAGGCATAGGCATATTGGGCATGCTTCCGTCTGCCTACTGGGGCTGGCACAGGGTGTTCGTGGTCTGAATTCCTCTGTGCCTGTTATGCCCTTGGCAATTGCGGTGGGCTGTGAAGGCCTTTACCATTATGTCCCTGCTGCAGCTGTTTCCGTAGGATCATATTATGTAGCATGGCACATATTATGAAGATGTGGGTACACGTGCCTGGAGAGTACTGCAAGGCTCCACCAGATATGTCCAAGCAACAGAACCATGATTTCAGCATTCCAAACACATGCTCTATGATGATTCTGGTTTGTGCGTGTGCCTCATTATGGCGTTCTTGCATGGGTGTGTGTGCATTTCTGATGAGAGTCATCATTCATGGCTCCAGTGCATAGCCAGCATCCCCCACAAGGTGGCCATATGGGATGTCCCCCCTGACAAATACCTGATACAGTTGTGAAGCATGCCAGATGTGGGAGTCATGGTGGCTTCCAGGGCTGCCAGCACACACATCCGTGATAATGCCCTGGGCATTGCACATGACCTGGCAGTTGATGGAGTGGTATCTCTTGCAGTTTATGTAGCGCCTACCATGCTCACCAGGTGGTGACTTGATATGTATGTGCGTGTAGTCTATTGCACCCAGTACCTCTGGGTAGTCTGCCACATGGTGGAAGAGACGCATATTGCTGGCCAACTCCTCCTGAGTTCGGGGGAAGTATATATGCTCATTGGCATGTGGTAACATGGCATCCAGGAACTGGTGGAGTACCCTGGATGCTGATGCCTGTGAGAACCCCATGACATCTCAAGTTGGCCTTCGAAAGGTACCTGTGGCTAGTATTCTCAAGCTTACACATACCTTCATGTCCACTGGGATGGGTTCCTCTCTGTTGTTTCTGGATCTATGGTGTGACCTGCACAGCTCAACAATTTGCTGTATGATGTCCCTGTCCACCCTGTAATGCTCTACTATCTCCAGATCATGTAGCCCCTGGTAGGTTAACCTTGGTCTGAGCACTCTTCTCCTCCTCCGGGGCCTGAGGTGGTTGTCAGCATCATCCTCCACACCACCTTCAGTCTCCAACACATGGTGATGAATCACAGCTATGGCAGCTCCCAGCAAGTACATTGTAAAAGTTCCCCATCTGTTTACACCAATGGTGCAGTGTTTGGGAATACACAAGTGTGTGTGAGGTGCCTTCACACTTTATACTATTGTGCTTTGAACACTGATGATGTCATAGGGTGTGTATGTACAATCAGAGCTGCAGGGTATCTTACTTATGTGTTTTACCACAGGTACTGCTATTGTGGTGCCTTTGGTGTTGAATTACATTTAGCTGCCATGGATCACCTCTTGCCCTTGCCTTCACTTTTCTTAATGATTCCCCTCCCATTGTCAGGCTTGCATCCGGCAGCCTGCTTTCCTGTTTTGTACTTTCCCAAACCAGGATTGTGTTGCAAAATGTGTTCTATAGCCAATCTACTGCAGGTTTGCTTTGCTCTGCAGTGACAGTTCTCTTTTCTTTGCAATCTGACACCTCCCCTATCCTGTTCTGCAGGTTGCTACTAGCAGCCTTGTTAGCTGCCTTCAATGGCCCACTGTGAGTTGATAGGTGTTAATTACTCAGTTGTACTCCAATTACCCTACTGCGGCATTTTCTTATTGTCTTCCCATAAACTTCCTGTTTCAGCTGTGGTGCGCACCACGTGCGGCCGTTTACTGGGTTTCAAGTGCGTTGTTATCCACGTACACATGCTCTTTCGGGCACCTTGTGTGCTCTCAGCTAAGCAAAGCTCTGGCTACATCCACACCCCTATCCTGTGGCTTTGCTTAGCAACAGGCATCCCGGATTTGCAATGCTCCAATGTGCTGACAGCTACGGTGGCACACCCCACTGCTGATGTCATGTGTATCGCCAGGCCACTCCTCTGTGTTGTACCGCTGCACTGTATGGTACATCCTTAGGCCGGCGGGACGTTTGCGATTCAGTATTACTTGCCTCATTTGCATGGCATTGACTATTAATTCATAGTTACCATGCCAAACACTGTAACAGATCCTTAGCAACCCTTGCAGTTTGGTTGTGGTGTAGCATGCATACCATTGACTATTATGGTGAAATCATGATTTGTGTTACATTGCAGTTTTATGACATCTGTATATATTTTCCTTGTGTTCCCATTTGCGCACACATGCCCTGCGGTTGTACTTTGTGTTAGTGTGGCCATGACATTAAATGTTATTTTTTATGTGTTGTGCATGTTTTTTATGCCATTGGCTGTATATTTAGCCATTGGCATATGTTAAATTTGTAATACGTAAGTTTGGTCCACTTTCATGGCTCCAATATTCTGTTTGGAAAAATGTAAACCATTTTTTTTGGTTTACATTTCTGTATGCTTATGCTACACCTGCACCACTTCATGAATCACTATGTACCTTCATTTGCATGCTGCACTACTGCGCATGGGGTGATCAGCATACATGAGCCGAGAGCTGCACAGATCTGGCATACGCTGGTAGTGCATGTGGAATTGGATCGTACCTGAATCGCTCGTCAGCCATATTTGGCGGTATACTGGCTATGCTACGCCTGCGCCTGGCGCACGCTTCATGAATCCCAGGGTGTATGCTCCCCATTCTGGAGGAGGTATGGGCCTCCTCAAAATCAACTTCATGTATAGATCTGCAGTCATGGGACTGCATACATATCTGTTGACCTCACAAGATTCAAGCAAGAAAAAAGTACTACTCCACATCGTCCAAACCTTTTAATAAAACAACAAAGCTTTTGGATAAAACTATCCTTCTTCAGTGTCTTACATGTGACCTCACAAGATTCAAATGTAGTGAACATTTTGAAACATGAGGAGAAAAAGTCTAAGATGACTTTCCTGCTTAGTTTAGCAGAAGCATACTGGCATCAAGCAGGAATGGAAATCAAACCAGAAGTAGATAGAAATCAGGCAGCAAGTGAATGTGCCAAAAAAAAACAAAAGAAAGACTATGAGATGAAGAATAAGATGAGAAGGCAAGAAATGTGGAAAATGCATAAGTATAGTTGCAAGTATAGAAAACTGTTGGAACAACCTCATGTTGATCAGGATCAAATGCAGGAATGGTTAAGGAGAAATAAATTTAAATCAAAAGATGAAAGGTTAATCTTGGCATCCCAAAATAGTGGGCTATGTACATGTTGGTTTAAAAAGTCCATTGAACATGTGGGAGAAACAGATAAATGCAGGTTTTGTAAAACAGAATTGGAAACAGTCACACATCTTGTTGGTTGTGATATTCTAATGGTAAAAGGACTTTATACTGAAAGGCATAATGTGGCAAGACTGTTACATTGCAGATTGTGCAAACATTATAATATTGAAGCAGCTGAAAAACACTGGAAAAATTAGTCAAAAAGCATTATAGAAAATGATGAAGTTTATGTCACATGGGATCATCCATTACCAATAGTTCAAAAAAATAGATGCAAGAAAACCAGATATAGTTGTCCATGAAAGGAAGACAAAAGCAGCATTGATCACTGAAACTACTACACCCAGTGACTATAGTGTCTTGCGTACAGAGTCACAAAGTCATAATATACCAGGATTTGCATGCAGAAATGAGGGCAATGTGGAAGAAAGATACACAGGCAGTTCCAGTAGTAGTAGGAGCAATGGGTATTATCAAAAAGAATTTACAATCATACTTAGATATGTTACCGATACATTGCAGAAGTAGTCATTACTGAGCACACTGCGGGTTCTGCAAAGAGCCCTTCTGGCTAACATCAAAGACTGACACAACACTAATTTTCTGAAGTTTAATCATACTTTGACTTAGGAATGGGGTCCATTCTCACCATTGTATTATAAACCGAAAAGACTTGATCAGTCTTTCAAACTATTTTATAACATACTGGTAATGATTCATTAAACACAATATTGGACTTAAGTTCATTCACTTACACTCATTTCCTGCAATGATAGTGGCATGATGTAGAGTGATATAAAAATCATTCTCCTTTTCCAAACTCAGAGTTGACACCACCCACTGCACCAGAGTAATAAACCGACAATTACCTTACCACAGGCCTTGCTGAGAATAACATATGAATTCATAATGTAGACAAGCAGGGCAGCTTAGTTCATTTAGTGGAACTAGTTATTTCTTCTTTTCTTGATTTATTTATTGTTAAGCTCTAACATGAATTATCTGATATTGGTTAGACAAAGCTGGTTTTATTATGTATTTTTTTCATAAATGTTGTGTTTTTTATCATGGAGTTCCTTCCATGCTGTTGAAGTTATTTCCTTAAGCGTCTGTTACAGATCAACATAACCTCGCAGTTATATCCTGACTTATGAGTTATACAGCAGTTGTCTCAATGCCTATAATTCTTCTCAGCTCCCAGTCTTGTTCTCAGATTTATGTCACTTGTGCCAATACCCAGGTATCAACAAGAAGGCTAATTTAAATGGATTTTCTATTATTTATGTCTGTATTCATTTGTCAAAAAGTTTAACAGATACAAATACCTGTATAAATCATCTTAAAGACAATTCTTTCTTACAGAAGATTAATGCAAATGATGATGTAGAACCCTTTCTCCTAACATTTGAACGGGTCACTGAGTGTTAGACCTCGCCTTAAACTGAATCATCTAAGATTGCTGCAGTTTCTTTCTGGGAAAGCATAGAAGACTTACTTTGATCTAAAGTTTGTCAGTGCTAATAATTATGA
The DNA here is from genome assembly GCF_019279795.1 of Protopterus annectens. Lineage (NCBI taxonomy): Eukaryota > Metazoa > Chordata > Ceratodontiformes > Protopteridae > Protopterus > Protopterus annectens. The sequence goes on along the minus strand of NC_056747.1, from coordinate 1,068,536,397 downwards.
AAATTTGAAAGTGGAAATACCTGCTCAGAGTGGAGTGACACCTGGTGTAAGGACACAAAGGTTCAATACTTGGGTTACAACTTCAAGGAAGCAACCTCATTTACAGATGTTTGACCATATTCAGTCTCTTCAGCCAAAGGTCAGCAAAGTCCCGATAGTAATGGAGATTACCTCTATTGATCAGTTATTAAGAACTCTGCAGTAGTGGGTGTCAGAAGGCAACCCCACCACTGTGCATCAGCTCAATGATCTAGTGGAAAAATATGTAGTATCTACTGAATTGTCACTTAGTTTTTGATATAAAGTGACAGAATAGCATTCACACAAGAAGTATGGTAAGGCTAATGTTAGCTTAAGAGCTGTGGATAGAAGATCTCCTAGAGACTTTCAAAATAAAAATCATAAAAAAGGTGAAAGCAGAACATAAAATGGACTAAGTAAACTGTTTCAAGGAGGATTCACTTGGATAGTTTGCTTGAAATTGTCATTTATCCTGTGAACCTTTACAGTGTGATGTGTACAGTAACGTGTTTCCTTTAAAGGAATTACTATGTTGTCAGGCTCCGTTTGTAAATGAAATAACTAACAAATTTATAAAATGTGAAGTATGACTGCTGAGACTACATGTACAGACACTATTTGAATCAGGCAGCATTTTACTATTGTTGAGTGAAATATTGATACCTGAACACTAAAAAAATCTTTACCAAACAAGTAGATGAGTCAAAAAGAAGTACCTTTTGATAGAAATAGAATTGAATGCCATCTTTTTGGTAAATCCTCATTTTGTGAAGATTGTTCCTAATTTACCGAATGATGACATTTTAGGAAAAGACTTTTCTCTGGAATTGAGAAAGAAAGAATGTGATGAAACCCATCCTGACTCCACTGGTATAGAGAAAGGTTTGGAAGCATGAATTTGGGAAGTTACAGCTGGGCGGCAAGATGAAAAAAAAATCTAACTGATCACTGAAGTATACCCTTTGCTGAGTGAGAGCTGGAAGAAAACTCAGATTAATTAGAGCAAGTTAGTACTATGTCAGCATTATTTCAGAAGGATCGAGTTTTCCCACAGTGCAGTCAGAATGTTCACAGAGTGATAATGGGCCTCGTCCATCCACCACCTATATAGATGTGTCTGCAGAAAGGCTAATAAGCCTCAAATTAGCCATCCTAATTTTAAGAAAGCATAGTGAGAAGAACCTACTCTTCGATAAGCTAGAAGGAATATTCAGGTGATTGCCCAGCCCAGTTTCCAATTGCCCTAGAGCACTCCCTGGTTAAATGACTTGCTCTAGGTCGTATAGTAAACAAATAAAGTTTGAAAGAGTCAAACGTTAAATGACAGGAAGCATGTTATTAACAGTTTGTAGCATTAACTCATTCAGGTCTATATCACCTTTTTTGTACACCTCCACTTAACACCCATAGCTCCTTATGGCATCCAGACCTTTCTTGGGTCTGACTTTTTTAACTAAGTTATTTACCAGCTTATAAAAGGCAGAATTAGAAAGGGCAAGGGTTTATTAATAAAATGGAAGAAAATTGTAGTCTAACGGCAGTTTATTCAAGTAGAATTCCACAAACACAAACAGAACACGAGTTAACCTAGGTTTTGGCCACAGGAATTCATCAGAACAAGAGTAAAAGAAACAGCTGGAGTTTAAATATCTTTCTCATTCACTTAATGCTTCATTTAATCAATCAGTGAATAGACCATTTAAAGAAATATTACTCTAAATTTAAAATTAATGATTTCTATAAAAGTAACAACCCATTGTATGTGTGTTATATATAAAAATAAAACATCTTGCGATATAAATTACCACAATATTATACACAAATACATAAAAACCATGTGGTATATGAATAAATAAATAATTCAAAAAATGAATGTATATGTGTATATAAATATTCCACACACAAACCATAAAAATACATATTAATCATCACTTTGCAAACACTTATAAAATCCATTAATTTCTTCCTAAAATGTGTTTCAACTTTAATAAAGGATCAATGCTTACATAATCATTTATACCAGGATAGTTTTGGGCATCCAATCTTAGCTGCCATTTTAATTCACATATGTCCAAGTGGACATCTAATGTCCTACCCTGAATGTAATTCTTGAGCTGTTGAATCACACAAAATTTAAAACTGTGTTCATTATTGTTAATAATATGCCTAGCTAAGGCATTAGTAGACTTGCAATGCCTAATGTCAAGTATATGCTCTCTGATTCTCTCTCTAAAATACCTAGATGTTTTTCCCACGTAAAATACTGGGCACTTCTGACACTTAGCCACATATACTACATTTTGAGCGTAGCAATCAAAGTGTCCTGTAATGGGTATAGAATAATTATTAATTTTAATATAAGTGTCTGTGTGTAATATATATTGACAAATAGAACACCTCCCACATTTAAAATTCCCTAACTTTCTACCACTTGAAATTGACTTGGAAGAAGGTCCTTTTTCCAAAATTTTTTTCAAAGATTGGTCTTTTCTAAACACATATTGTGGGACACTCCCCACTTTCATTCGTGCATCTCTATCTAATTTTAGGATGCCCCAATTTTCCTTGACCATCCATACAAGCCAATCCACATCATCATTAAAAGTGGTGATGTATATTAGTGAATTTGATAACACCTTACTACTACCAGTGTCACAAGTTTGAATATCAATATTCTCATCCATAAAATTTTTGTCTTTGTCCTTCATAAGTATAGATTTATAAACTTCAGTCTCCCTTTTGTGTTTGATTTTGTGCATGACATTCATGCACAAATCCTCTAGATAGCCTCTACTTCTAAACATACTGACCATATAATTAATTTCATCCAAAAATTCCTGATGGTCACTAACCATACAGGCCACGCTCACCATTTGCCCTTTCACAATTGCTCTTTTTTGATGTTGAGGATGCCAGCTATCATTTTGGAGATAGGAGTTGGAAAAAATATTTTTTCTATGAATATTGGCTCTCAAACATTTATTAATTCTGTCCACAGTCAGTCTCACAGAATTTCTTACATTTACATATGAATTTAGCTCTGAAACAATAACATATCTAGATGTTAGATTGACTGTGGACTGTCACACATTTCTCAGAGGCTATTCCTGTGTGGAAAGTAACTACTAACGCTATTACCCATACCCTAGTATACATGTTCTCTACAGTTAGAATAACAAAAGAGATTGTAACCAACCAAGGAACACTTTTTATGTCAAATGTCATGAGGGAACTGGATCAGTTTTTACAAATCATATACACCCATGCTTCCAGGTACCATTCTAAAATGGCTGGACTTATCAAATGGTTTAATAAGACTTTGAAATCAATTTTAATAAAAGCTATAGATAAGGATGGGGACATTTGGAATCCCTTTTATATTACCTTACATTTGCTGTCAGAGACGTCCTCTGGTCCATTGCTGTATTTAGTTTGTCTGAAGTGTTTTTTGGAAGACAGCCCAGAGGAATTCTGTATATAGCCAAAGAGACTTGAGAAGAAGTGACTACCTCCTCCCAGGCTGTAATTATCTATGCTTCCAAGTTACAAGGAAGAATAGCCACTGTCTTACCTACTGTAAATGAGTGCTTGGAACAAGTTCACCTGTCCAGATATAGTTACAAAAGAAATGCACCTGTCCAGGTATAGTTGCAAGAGAAATGCTGCAGTGAGTCATTTACAAGCAGAGAACAAAATATTAGTCTTAGTTCCTACTGGCAAGAATAATTTACTAGTTAGGTGATAAAGGCCTTAATGACATGCTCAAGAAAATAATCAGTGTAAACAGTCGTGTAATCGGTGTAAACAGTCGTGTAATCAGTGTAAACAGTCGTGCAGATGTGAACCTAAACAGAAAAAAATATTAATATTTTAAAGCCCTAGAACAAAGAAGAAGATCTTGTAGCCAGTCGAACTGAGGACAAAATGAAGCTAAGAATTCCAAACCTGAAGTGTGCATAGACAAAGCAGTGTTAGTTCATCAGAGAAGGAACACATAGGATTTCTACAGGAAAATAAAGATGCATTTTCTGTTTTACAAAGCAATTGGTACAACATGACATTATTTTTACCACTGGGGATAAAATTAGGCTTAAGCATTATATACTGCATTAGGCCCAGAGACAAGCAAAAAATCTAGAGATAAAGAAAATGTTACAATTTCGGGTGAGTAAAACATCATACAGTGTCTGGAATAGCGCAGTTAATCCAGTACTCATATTCGCTGGCAGTATAAGATTCTGTGGTTATTTCTACTAGCCAAATAAAATTACAAACTTTGGTGCTTATCAAATGCCACGGGATGAAGAATTGCCTAAAGAGCATATGGAAAGATCTGGTATTTAACTGAACATGACCTTATATAGAGTATTGAAAGACACCTTTAACTTCGCAGTCCAGAGAAAGCCATCATTTTCAACTCCAATACATAGTCATGACATTTGGTTTGTATATGACAGCGGCCACATTACAGTGACATATGGATACAATTGTAATGCTCTGTGGTCACTATACTGCAGCCTGTTTAGAAGACATTAGCTTCTTGAATAGAGATTCTTACAGCTGTTTTTCTAAGGTTGAAACAACAATGGGTGCCTTCCAGTAGACACTGTTGACATCTAATCCCTCAAAATGTAAAAATAAAAGAATGCCTGAAGCTAAATACTTGGGATTGGCAGCCAAGATGAGTTCACTTGTAGGCTGAACACCATGCAGACCAAGGTATTGTGAATTGATGGAGCTAATAGTATCCTTTGGGAAGTCATTCACCCCTGGTAACTATCATATTAACAATACATCCCTAAGAGTTGACCCAGTAGCCAGGGACTTGGGGACACACATAGATGGTAATCTAGCCTTTGACCATCACTTTATGCTAATGAGGAAATCATTATATGCTGTGCAATTTATAAACAAAGGTATGGCATCTAGGTCCAAAGAACTCCTTGTTCCACTGTATTCAGCATTCATCAAACCTGTCATTGAGCACAATGCCCTCTTTGGTACATACCTGGAACATCCACAGAGGTTCCTCACTAAGAGAATACAGGGCATAAGTAACATGTCCTATGCAGACTGCCTCAAGGTCCTATCCCTTTATTCTGTTTCCTACAGGCTCTTGAGGGGAGATCTATGCATGGTATATAAGGCATTGTCAGATCCCACTCTGCTGGACCTCCTGCATATCTGCAAAAAAAAAAAAAAAAAAAAAACAGCACCAGAATTACCCATTCTAAAGACTTAAACCTTGACTGTGATACAAATAGGACCTGCTGAAGAGACAGGTATGTTTCCCAGAGACTACCTCATCTATGAAACAGGTTTCCCATCCATGTGAAGCAGAGTTCCTCCCTAACCCAATTCAAGTGCAACTTGGATAATTGGAATGGAAACCGGAAATTCATCCCTGGTTTAGCACCTATGTCTCTAATGGATACAAGTAACCTGTAAATGATTTATCTACCAGACCCATGCTTACACTTATCAAGAGTATCAGAACTTGTCAGAGACTTGGGATGCATGGCTAGGCTTAAAAAGACCCTTGTGGTCATTAGCCCAATAACACCTATGAATCTATAAACAAAACTTTGATCTCAGCATACTGCTAATAGGCAGTTGGAATGAACAGGAGAAGGCAATGTTCACAGTACCAATGCATGACATGCTGGGGCATGATTAGACTGATGTTATGAAGGTCAGTTATTGTTCTAACCTAACCACTTCTGTTATGAAGTCAAAGATAGCACACATTTACTGATGACCTGTTATCAGAGTGAGTACATATGCATTTAAAACTATATCTATGTGTCTTTATGCATCATCTGTCTAAAGCTGAATGGGTTACTTACCATGACAGCTATGTTAATGGCATGTGATACACAATACCTTCAGACTTATTTGGTTATTTCTTTTTTCCAGGTTTTTGTCTGGTATCTACTCATGAAATGAATTGACATTTCTTTTGTACCAGTTATGAAATTAATTTTGAAACTGCCCCATGGGGGGTTACCATGACATCATATGGTACATAGCCATAACCATTTCTGTTCTGTAGGCAGTGCTAGCACAGGCACTCTAAACATTCTGAATCTCATATCTGTATCCGCTATGAATTTCAATGTTGCCAGCCTGCCTTAAAAAGCCTTACGGTTTTGTACAATTATAGCCTCAAAATGACCGTCTAGGAAATATGCAGGTCATAATGCCTTGTGATAAAGAATGTTTGCAGACATAATTTGTTTATAATATTTAGTGGTGGAAGCCATAATAAAGGAATACAATGTACTATACTTTTATAAGAAAAAAATCATACTTGCATTACAATTCCTTATTGTCATGGGACATCTTCAGCTGGAATGCAGTGATTCAGGTAATGAGATATTTCAGCTAACATGCATTTATGCCAACAAACGAAGCATTTTATACTCCATTCAGCACTTTTCAACATAAATCAAGTTGAAACATTACACTAGTATAAAAACTGATGAAAGAGAAGTTATATTGATGAAGGCAGAAAAGTAGAAATGTGAGTATATGATAAACAATGGCATTGGAATTGGAAATGCATGGGTTCTATTTGAAATATACTAAAGATGTAGTCTTTAAATCAATTTCATTAATTTAGAAGGGTGTTTCTGAAAGAATGAAAAAAGTAAATTGCAAAATATAATAAAGAAACAAACCAATAAAAGGGCAACTAATAATCCAAGAAGAACTAAAATATTTCTGTTTAAATCTTAATACGAAGCAATGAATCTCTGCAGATGTATTCTATATCAGTAGCAGATGAGATGAACCAATATTTGCTAGAGAAATAGTAACCACTTCTATAAACTTTACAAGGTAATCTGATTTGTTTTCATCTATGAAAGTTGAAGAGAAAGTGACTATAAGGGGACAAACTGACATTTGTAGTGCTGTAGGAGTAAGACACTCAAATGCAAACACACACACACACACACACACACACACACACACACACACACACACACACACACACACACACACACACGCACACATACCTAGGAATTTTAATTTATTTCTTTGTTTAGTGAGCACTTTTAAGTGAGCACATTTATACTGTGCCAAGAACAAGTACCTGTAATCACACTATGTGGCTAACTATATGGATTCCACATCGGGCACTAGTGCAAAGGCATAGTGTAAAACTACATTACCACACCTAGCCTACCTCATTTACCTGTGCCTCTGTAGTATCTATGCTTACAGAAAAGTATAATTTCAAAGCAATAATGGAAAAGATGGACTATACTAATAAATAAAGATAATGACTATCAACAAGAAAAATATGTCAGATTGCAACTCTATGCAAGCAGAGATATGAATGCATGCAAATAATTACTGTTTGCAATGCCTGTCAGTTGAGGGATTAATTTACTGTCACATGGCAGAGAATTATGAGCTATCTTAGCATAATAATGAGCACATGATGTTCCTTCCAGAAGTACACTACACTGACTCTATCAGGGAAACTCACAGACTGACAGACAAGCATGTGCATATGCATCAGTCTGTTATAAATCCAGTTTGAGAAGACTGGTCTGCAACGAGAAAAAGTTTAGAATGATAAGAAAAAGTCAGATCCCCACACACACACAGACAAACAAACACACATGCACATACAAAAAGTCAGATCCCCACACACACACACATAAACAAACACACATGCACACACAAAAAGTCAGATCCCCACACACACACATAAACAAACACACATGCACACACAAAAAGTCAGATCCCCACACACACATAAACAAACACACATGCACACACAAAAAGTCAGATCCCCACACACACACACATAAACAAACACACATGCACACACAAAAAGTCAGATCCCCACACACACACATAAACAAACACACATGCACACATATACACACACAGGCACACACACCTACACCCACTCGCACATGCGTGCGCACACACACACACACACGCACACACACACACACACACACACACACACACACACACACACACACACACACACACACACAGTTAAAGCAAGAGGCAGTGTCAAGTCTTTTGCTAAAACAACAGCATTGTCCATTTTTGCACAAGATTATTTTGGATCTGTTTGGAATACTCTTGTATTTGTTTTATGGCAGGATCACTGCCCTGGGGAGTGATAGCATGCACACATTGCAAATGACCTCTTTCAGGGTGCTCTCTTCAGGCACTAAATTTGTAGCAGCTCATTCAAATGATTTTACAATTGTACATTAACAGCAGCATAGAATATGTGGTTTAAGTTTTATAGTAACTCATTTTATTTCACAGGGGGACAGAAAGCAGTATTGCACAGTGCTAAGGTAATGAAAAGTATAGTTTGAATCCCACCCAGTCTCTGCATAATTTGTCAAGTGGAACATATAACTTTTATTTATTTATTTTATTTTTACATTTGTTAACCGGGTTCGTCTGTCCGGGTTCTTAGAAGCCCTTTTTCAGCATAGACCTGAGGAGAAAAGCTCCCAAAAAAAGTTTAAGTAAACAAATAGTAAGAACAAAGATAAACACAGATCACATTTTAAGTATACATACTTCTGAAGTAATTACTTAACATGCAATAAAGGAATATATAGGATGGAGAGAAGAGGAATGAAGGTCAGCAGGACTAAGACAGAATATATGTGTGTGAATGAGAGGGAGCATAGAGGAATAGTGAGGCTGCAGGGAGTAGAGGTGGTGAAGGTGGATGAGTTTAAGTACTTGGGATCAACAGTTCAGAGTAACGGTGAGTGTGGAAGAGAGGTGAAAAAGAGAGTACAGGCAGGATGGAGTGGGTGGAGAAGAGTGTCAGGAGTGATTTGTGACAGACGAGTGCCAGTAAAAGTGAAAGGGAGGGTCTACAAGAGGGTAGTGAGACCAGCTATGTTATATGGGTTGGAGACAGTGGCATTGACAAAAATGCAGGAGTCAGAGCTGGAGGTGGTAAGAGTTAAAGATGTTAAGATTTGCACTGGGTGTGACGAGGGTGGACAGGATTAGGAATAAGTATAATAGAGGGTCAGCCCAGGTTGGAAGGTTTGGAGACAAAGCCAGAGAGGCAAGATTACATTGGTTTGGACATGTGCTGAGGAGGGATGCAGAGTATATTCGGAACAAAATACTAAGGATGAAGCTGCCAGGTAACAGGAAAAGAGGAAGGCCTAAGATAAGGTTTATGGATGTGGTGAGAGGACATGCAGGTGGTTGGTGAGACAGAGCAAGATGCAGAGAACAGGAAGAAATGGAAACAGATGATCTGCTGTGGCAACCCCTAACGGGAGCAGCCAAAAGAAGAAGAAGAAGACAAAATGGATAGAAATACAATACAATACATATATGGAAATTTTCATGTAGTATGGCAAGAAACTAAGCAGAAATATGATAAGACTAAGGTCAATACATTGCTGAGCCAAGGTACTAGGCATGAAGTAAGTAAATATACAGATAAAGTTGTGTGAACTTTGGAAGTTAATAAATAAATTAAAGAACAGTAATAAGGGATTATGGGAATTGAGCGTAACATGATCTAACTAGTATGGAATATGACGGAAACAAATATGTAGGTAGTAGTAAGTGAGAGAGAGCTAGAAGTGATACAGTTGTTAGGTTATCCCTGAATGTTTCTTGGGTATTAGTTTAGAGCATGAACATATCCAATTTGATAGGAAAAAAGATTTAAGCTGTTTCTTGAGGGCATTTTTGTCTTTAAGTAGTCTTAAGGGCTAAAGGGAGTGTGTTCCAATTTTTCCAACTGAGTGACAATATTTTCCCAAAGGTTTTGTTTGGCTTATGAACGTCAATAAAGTACTGATTAGTACTTCTTAGTGGGTGTTAGGAGTATAAAGTGTCATAGAATTTGCAAGGGTTGGGCAGGATTTAGGATTGTTTAGTATATTGTGGGCTATAAGGAGTTGGGATTGAGGCAGTAAGTTGGAAAATTCAGGCCAGTGTAAAGCCTTTAATGAGAGACAGTGATGGGATTTGTAAAGTTAATTTGCAGCAAATTTGGCTACTTTGTTATATGTGGTTTCTAGTTTGGATATTAGGTTACTCTGCATATGGGAAGAATAGGTGAAGCATAGAGTAGGGATAGTAGAAGCAGGGATTGGGCAAGGGATGGCCTGGACGCACAGCGAAGAGAGGTTTTGTGACGGTAAAACAGACCTAGTTTTTTGTGTTTTTTTATTGAGCTATGAATGTGATGGTTGAATTTAAGTTCATCATCAATTATTGCTCCAAGGAGTTTTGTTTGGGTGTCAACAGAAATTTTAGTTCCATTAAGGGATGTTACGGAACAGTTCTGTTTTGCATGTGCCAGACTTTTAGGTAGGAAAAGTAGTAGCTTAGTTTTGCTCGCATTTAGCAGGAGTTGGTTGGATTGTAGCTAGTTTTCAACTGAGTGGAGTGAGTTTTGTGTAAGGGATTGAAGGTTTTCTATGTTGTCAGCAGAGTTGATGATGGTCGAGTCATCAGCATACTGAATAAGATTGGATTGGGGGCAGGATGAGAAAAGGTCATTGGTAAATACACTGATGAGGAAAGGGCCCGATATTGATCCTTGTGGGACTCGTGTCCTAACTGCTAGAAAGGGGGAGTAGGAAGAGTTCCATCTAACAGCCTGGTGTCTATTAGTGAGTTAATCACAGAACAAGGAGGTGGTAGAGTTTGAGAAGCCTAGGTTGGAGAGTTTATGGTGAAGTCCCAAGTCGACAGCGACCTCTCATTTGACACCCACGTTGCCAAAGTGGTTAGAAAAACATTCTACCTTGCACACCTCATCATGAAGGGATTCACATCCAGATCCAGGGATGTCATTGTACCCCTATACTCCTCCCTCATCAGACCCATGATTGAGTACAATGCCCCATTTGGTATGTACCTCACCCAGCATTTGCAACAGCTGGAGAGACCACAAAAGTACCTCACCAAGAGGATCAAGGGTCTCCAACATATGTCTTATTCTGCCAGACTAAAAAAACTTCAACTCTATTCAGTAGCATACCGCCTGCTCAGAGGTGATCTCTGCCTGACGTACAAGGCCATGTCCAATCAGGATCTGATGGACATGCTCCACCTCAAAAAATCCAAATCCATCAGGACCACGAGAGCTAAAGACTTAAACCTCGGCACAAGTATGAATAGGACATGCTGGAGGGATAGATTCATAACCCAGAGGCTTCCCATGCTTTGGAACAAGATCCCAGGTTGTATTAGGCAGAGCCCCTCACTGACTCTCTTCAAGAGAAATCTTGATGAGTGGATGGGAGATCATAAGTTTACCCCAGGGGTCACATCTGTGTCACTGCTAGACAGGGGCACAGTAAACTAATTCTATTATATAAGGGGACCTTCATTGTGTCACTACTAGACAGAGGCACAGTATTCTAATTTTATTCTGTACATTTTTGTACCATTTCATGGGGTGGCAAAAGCCACATCACTATGGCTAGGCTTACAAATGCCCCAGGGCAGATAGCCTAGTACTATACTATGAAACTATAAGTATGGTATGAGATACAGTGTCTAATGCTTTTGACAGGTCCAGAAAGAGGGCTGATGCTATTTTGCTATTACCCCTGACTTCAGCAATGTTATTAGTAAAGGATACAAGAGCGGCAGCTGTGCTATGTGTGGGGCAGAAGCCATGTTGAGTTGGTGTGAGTAGGTTTTTTTGTAGCAGATGATTAAATACTTGCTTATGGATACACTTTTACAGTATTTTGGAGAGAGGAGACAGTATGGCAGTTGGTCTGAAATTGGTTGGCTCAGTGGAGTTTCCTCCTTTATGAAGAGGTACTACAAAAACTTTCTTCCAAATTTCAGGGACTTTGCCTTCTTTTATGGATCTGTTAATCAGGATAGATATGGGGTAAGCTAGAGATGTAGCTGCATGTTTAAGGAATAATGGAGGAAGGTTATCAGCTGAGGGTGAACCAGGTTTTAGTCTAGTTAAGAGCAACTTGATATAAGAGGTGGAAACAGGTGATAGTGAGAATGAGTGAGGGTGAGAGAGGTGAATCAGAGGTGGATGAAGATGTAGATGGATTGAAAGAGGTGCGGGTGGAGAAGTTAGTTACAGTTAAGTTTTCAATGGTTTCAATGAAGAACTTATTAAGGAGGGTTGCTAGTTCCAGAGAAGTCCTGTCAGAATAAGGTGTGGGTGACGCAGGAGTACCAGGTGAGAAAAGTTTATTGATAGAGTTCCAGAATTTTTTGGGATTACATTAGGGATTGTTAAGTGAGGATTGGTAATAGTTCTTTTTTTTAAGATTGATTTGTTTCTTAGCTTTGTTTCTAAGTACCCTGTAAGAGATAAGGTTGGAAGAAGTATTTTTACCTTTCCAAGTTTTCCAAGCTTTATCTCTGGTCTTCATGAGTGTAAGGGTAGTTTTAGTTAGCCATGGGGCATATCTGAATTTGATGCGAGTTTTCCTAGTGGGTGCAAGGGAGTTGAGGATGGATAGAAAGGTGTTGGTGAAGTGTAGGACTGCTTCATTGAGAGTGAGATTAAAGAGAAAGGACCAGTTTATAGTAGAGAGGAGGTGATTTAGTTAGTCAGGAGAATAGCTAGATAGACCACAGGTCACCTTAACTTTTCACTTTGTGCTTTAGAGTACACTCTATAGAAATAAATATATCATTCTACCAGGACAAACTTGTTACCAAAATGGAAAAAAATGTGTCTCACACCCCTACATAACAGAAAAAAGGCTCAGCCTTAAGCAATGAAAACATCTTAGCATTATATGAATGGTACTGAACTGGTGTAGCTGAGTTTTCTGAATACATCTAAACTTCACAGAGTGAGTAACATTCATAAGTTTTCTGTATTTACAAATAAAATGTATGCTTTACTAATAAACCATATTTTGTTAAAAATTATTTTCCTTTGCATAGTTTCCCTTAATTTAATGCCCTATTGTAGGACCAACTGCTGGAACACACATGAGGCATACAGTTGATCAGCAGTGACCAGAGTTCTGGAAGAAGCTTACGTTGGGTACAAGCCATTCATGATGCAAAGATCAGGTACACACAGGGCAGCATTCCTCATGTAATGGTAAAAAGATGGTATCCCACTGAATTTTAAACTCCAATAAAGATCTACAGAGCAGCATTTAGTTTTGTGGTGTCAAGGAGCTATGGATTTACTTTTATTTGATTATTTTGTTTTACATTTGTTTACTGGGAAAGTCTGACTGGACACATGTCCTTTTTCAGCAGAGGCCCCGGGAGAAAACTCCACATTTACAACAGATCAATTGTACAAAGTTTTAAAAACATTACACCAGATAAGTAACGCATAGATGCACAGTAATACATATAGTAAGCTCTTAATACATCTATTTTACACATATAGATTAAGGTTAATATGTGTTCACTATATTGTAAATTGTCTAAGTACACATTGACAATATACATTTATATTGTATCACACAGAGATGCATTTGATCTCACAAAGAAATCTATACAAAAACAATATAATAAGTGTCTTTACCAAAATAAAGCAAGGAAAAAAGCTTGGGCAGGACATTTTAGTGTAAGCACCCCGAGTTCAAATTGACAATTTACATCCATCCATCCGCAACCCCCTTTTTCCCATTTTTGCACATGGGTTGGGGTGTTACTTCAACAGACACAATCATCTCGAGCCAAGGTTTACACTGCCGGGGCTAGCCCTACCGCAGATTGACAATATACATTACATTTTATATTGCTGAGAAATGTATACAAAGCAGTGTAATAAGAATTTTACGGAGTCAAAGCAAGGAAGGGCTGGGCAATTCATAGAAAGCAAAGGAGGACAAGCCTATTCATAGATCTGGAGTCAGTGGGCATTGTTTACAAGACTTCAGAGGAGAGGTTGAAATTTCCTTACAAGTACTAATTACTTATCTACAGAATTTGAGTGTAGTTTATGTTTTGGAAAGATAAAATGTTAGCATACAGAAAGGAAGTTTAACCAGGAGCAGTGCATGAGCATATACATGTTTTAGTCAAGTGAGTTTTTAGTATTTTTTTAAAGTGAGATAAGGCACTAAGTGATGTTATGTTAGAGGGCAGTGCATTCCAGATTTTAGATATACAATTTGAGGAGAGGGAGTCTCCAGACACATTATTAGCTCTGGTTGGCTTTATTAAGGATGTATTGCTAGAGTGAAGAGTCCTGGAGTATAGCTGTAGTAGATTTTGAAGGGAAGTTTTTTTTTTCTGGTGGATAGAGGATTTTATGGACTGTAGTTAGTTGGTTATAAAAAAGGAGTTGAGGAAGTTTTAACCATTTAAGTTGTTTGAATTTTGTACGCTGATGTGACCTAAAGGGGGAGTTTGTGGCAAACCTGGCAATTTTGTTATAACAGGAATCTAATTTTGCTAAGTCAGATTTTCTTAGTTTAGTAAGAATTAGTGAGGCGTAGAGAGGATATGAGATAAGATGTGTTTGAGCAATAATTGATTTTGTGTCTTTTGTAACATAGTGTTTGTTTCTATATAGTGTACTGAGTTTTTTGTGCACTTTTTTATGGTTTGGGGATGTGAATTTCAAATCTCATACTGTTATCTATCACAAGTCCAGGAGTTTGGTGTGAGTTACAAGTGAGATGATGGTATTCCGTCTGAACACAATGTTAAATGATGGGAGGGATACAGTAGGTCTAGATTGATGGAACAGTATGAGTTTGGTTTTGCTGGGGTCAGAATTAGTTGGGAGTTGGTTAGCAATGTTTCAGCTGCAGAGAAGGAGTCTTGTGTTAGTGATTGTAGTTCTTGTATAGAAGGGGCAGTACATATTAGTGTGAAATCAACAGAGTACCGTACCATGGTTGCATGTGGGGTAGCAGTGTGGAGATTGTTGGTAAATAGGGAGAAAAGTGGAGGGCCTAGGATGGATCCTTGAGGACCTCCTAGGGTAACAAGAAGAAGGGGTGATAGGTTTTGTTGCCATAGTACTGATTGCTGATGCCCACTTAGATAGTCTTGGAACCAAGCAAGAGTAGTTTGGCTTAGGTTCAGCTAAGAAAGGACATTGATTAGTCTACTGTGTGAAACCATATAAAAGACTTTGGATAAATCAATAAAGATAGATGATACAAATTTGCTATTATTTCTGTGATAGTTAACAGTATTAGTGAAAGACATTAGAGCAGTGGTTGGGATGAAAACCATGTTGGCTGTTGGACACTAGGTTGTAAGTACATAGGTAGTCCATGATTTGCATGTGTATATTTCTCTCTAGTATCTTAGACGGGGGGGGGGGGTTGGATAGGATAGCAGTTGGTCAGTATTTTGATAGTTCTGTTGAATTGTCTCCTTTGTGTAGTGGAATAATGTATGAAATTTTCCAGATGGCAGGGACTTGGTGTTCAGAAATAGTTCTGTTGATAAGGATGGCAGCAATTCTAAGAAAGTCTGCTGGTAAGGTATCAGCTTTATTTTAAGCAGTTTTTTTAATTGGGCCAGTTGAGACAGGTTGTAAGGAAAAGGTGCTGTTGTTATGCCTAGGTATAGGGGTAACTGGAGTAGTTGTGGAGGTTCATTTCTTACAGAGGCCTAAGATAGTCTCAGTGAAGTATTTACTGAATTGGGTATCTATGTTTTCTGAATTATTAGTAGGAGAAATATGGGGGTGTACTAGTTTTATTTATTTATTTATTTTCTTTTACATTTGTTGACTGGGCTAGTCCAACTGGATATATGTCCATTTTCAGTGGAGGCCCGGGGAGAAAAGCTCCACATACAGATGAATATTTACAAAGACATTGGCACATTACAAGGTTTTGGCAATCATTTCATTTCATTAGATTTAGCTTATTAACAAGAAAAAATCCTAGTGCGTAGCAGCTATGGATATTCATACAAAATATGTACAATGACACTATTAAACTGTAAAGTTACACAAAAAGCCACACAAGAATCATAGTCTGTAACAGCTAAGGATATTCATACAAAATATGTACAAAGACACTATTCAGCTGTAAAGTAACATACACATTATTATCAATAGAAAAGAAACAAGCTTATACAGGTAAGAAAATTAGTGTCTAGGGACAGGTTAAGTAGTTAGTCTGGATTAACACACGGGCATAACCAGTGTGATTTAAGGTAGGGTTTTAGTTTGCTTTTAAATAGGTTAGTTGAGGATAGGGAGGTTAGGTGATTAGGGAGGGTGTTCCAGGTTTTACCCCCTGTATTAGAGAACAATGAGTCACTGGTCAAATTATTGGTTTTAGCTATTTGTTCCAGTAGTTTGTTAGATGAGCGAAGGGTTTTGAGATTATTATAGGGAGTGATTAGGTTAGTGAGTATTGGTGCACTTGTAGGTTGATACAGGATCTTATGGGCTACTATTAATTGGTTCAATAATATTAGATTTGGCAATTCTAACCATCCTAGTTGATGAAGATTGTTACAACGATGGGTTCTATAGGTTGACCCAGTCGCAAACCTGACAATATTGTTGTAGGAGTTAGTCAGCTTGTTCAAATTGCTTTTACATAATTTGGTATAGATAGGAGAGGCATATAGTAGGGTTGAGATAAGGTGGGTACGGGCAATAATGGTCCTGGCTAGTGGAGACAGAAAGAGTTTGATCCTGTAGAGGGAACCTAATTTTTTGTTCACAGTTTTTATAGTGTTATTAATATGAGGCTTAAAGGTGAAGTTATTATCAATTAGTACCCCAAGTAGTTTTGTGGTAGGATCAGGAGATATGATGGTTCCATTGCAAGATGTTACAGTAAAGTTCAGTGGGGAGGCCCTTCGGATGGGGTTGAATAGTAGCATTTTTGTTTTTTTGGGTTCAAGATTAGACATCGGTGTAGAAGCCATTTTTCAACTATACTAAAGGTGTTTGGGTTAGGGACTGAAGTTCAGATGGGGAAGTGGCTGAACATATAAGTGTGGAATTGTCTGCATATTGGATACAGGTAGCTTGAGGAATTACAGAATGAAAGTCATTTGTAAAGATAGAGAAGAGGAGGGGACCCAATATGGAGCTTTGAGGGACACCAAGGGAAACTGGGAAGTGGGAAGACAAGTTTTTTTCCCACAGTATAGCCTGTTGCCTGTTATTTAAATAGGATTGGAACCACTGTATAGCAAGTGCATCCAATGACAGGTTTTTAAGTATGTTTATGAGGAGGTGGTGGTTAACCATGTCAAAGGCTTTTGACAGATCAATAAAGAGGGCTGAGGATAGAGTGTCGTTATTTTGATTTCTATTAATACAGTCGGTGAAGGATAAGAGAGCAGAGGTGGTTCTATGAAATGGTCTGAAGCCATGTTGGCAGATGGCTAGTAAGTTGTTTTGTAGTAGGTAGCTTAAAAGTTGCTTATGAATGCATTTCTCCATTATTTTTGCCAATGGGGATAATACGGCTATGGACCTGTAGTTAGATATCTCTTTGGAGTTACCACCTTTATGCAGGGGGATAATATGTGAAACTTTCCAGATTGATGGGATGGTTCCTTCAGAAATAGTTCTATTAATGAGGATGGGTATGGGGTAGGCTATGGCTTTTGCTGATTTATGCAGGTATTCTACAGTTAGTAGGTCTGCAGAGAGTGTGGTAGGTTTGAGTTTCTGAATAAGGGTACAGACAAGGGATGTGGGAACAGGTTGAAAATGAAATAGAGAGGGGCTGTTCGAGATAGCAGTGGTAGAGGATATGGTGCCAGGGGATAGCTGATTAGCAAGGGATTGAATGGTCTCTGTGAAAAAAGTGTTAAAAGAGTTGGTTATTTGGTTGGGATTGATGTGATCAGAGCCTGACGGAGTAGGAGTGCTTGAGCAACCTGGGTGTAAGAGGTTATTGATGCCTGACCATAATTTTTGATTATTATTTTGGAAGGTTTGTTGAAGCTGACAGTAATAGTTTCTTTTATCAGACAATATGGCATTTTTGTTTCGTTTCTTAGCTGTCTGAACTTTAATTGTTCTGTAGGGCTTTTTGTTGCACACCAGCTGGCCCAGAGTTTATTTCTATGGAGGAATTTTTGTTTGGTAGTTTTGGAGAGCCATTGAGCTGGTTTAGTCCTGGTTCTAATTTTGCGTGTTGGGGCATAGCAATCTAAAATGGCTAAGAATTTTGAATTAAAGTATTTGACTGCATCATCTAATGGGAGGTGTCTCAGGGGTGACCAGTCACAAGCTGTAAGTTCTATTTGGAAGCTATCAGGGTTAAAATTTTTGTTAGTCCTTGCTGTCCTATAAACGGTTGGGCTTGGAATATCAGTTTTATACCTGATTAAAAAGGTGAGTGAGTGGTCACTTATATCTTCAGGGAGGGTACCTGTTTGCTAAAGTTGTTGGTGACTGTTAATGAAAATCCAGTCTAGGGTGCTTTCCTTGTTATTAAGTTTGTTGGTTCTGGTTGGGGATGTGAAGGTTTGAGTAAAACCATATAGGTTAATATGAGTAGAAGGCTATTCAGATGAACAGGACTTCCAGTTTATAGTAAAGTCACCAAGTACTATGGCTTCTTGTGGGTAGTTGGTTGTGAGCCAACTGAGGATAGGTTCTAATGTGCTAGTATTATTGCCTGAGGGAAGGTAGATACAGATGATATATATGGATTTACATTTATTGAGCTGTATCTTGGAAATAAGAATTTCTGCATTACTAGATAGTGGAGGTTTGGAGTCTATTGAGATAACTTGTAGTCCATGTTTGTATAGTATGGCAACTCTTCCACCCTTCTTAGTGTTATGGTCATGTCTCAGGATATTATAGCCAGGGGGAATAACTACATTGTCTTGTGTTGATGGCTTGAGCCATGTTTCAGTGAGACAGAGGATGTCAAATGCATGTACATCCATAAGGGCATGTAGGTGAACAATTTTATTATTTATACTCAAAACATTAAGTTGAGCTATCAGGAGAGAGTTGGGGGGCCTGGTAAGCAAGTGTGTGTTAGTAGGAGTTGGTGTGTCAGGCTTTGTGGTTGTGCTAGAGCTTGGACCTGAGTTTGGGTGTATATCACCATCTATAAGGGAGTGGACTTAAATTCTCAGGGTGAGTTGCAAAAGTTTGAATATTAGGTTCTGGGATTTCTTGGCTCTTAGGCTATAATAAGTGATGTGAGTGAGTCTATGAAACTTGGCTGATAAATACTTTGGTGGATAGGATGTGTTATTATGACTACAAGGGAGTATAAGTGCTGGTGTAGAGGCTTGCTTAATGGGGTTGTGAAATTCTAGATAGTTAGGGTGTTCATAGAAAGTGAATAGGTAAGGTATAGTTAGAATAGTTAGGAGTGAGAATAAGAGTAAGGGTTTGTGGTATGTTAGGGTATTTGAAGGTGGCATTGTAGAATAAATTATGTGTGTGCTAATATACAGGGGTAAATACAGATAGTTTACTAAGGTGATAGCATGAGAATTATGTTTATGTTACGTTATTGGGTTAGGTATAGATAGTTTAGCAAAGTGATGACTAGTGGGAAGTGGGTATTAGCACGTTAAGGGGTTGGAGCATGTGATTGGTGGTAATGAAGGGGGCGGGGTAAAGGGTGTATAAATCTAGAAGCACTGGGGCCAAGTGAGAATTAGGGGTAGGGTAGGGGAGCGGAGTGAGCCCACAGGGCGAATGGAGTGGGTAGAGCCACAGAAGGAGTAAACCCTAGAACAACAATTAGTAAAGCTGATTGCTAAGGTAAGTTTAGGTGGGGAAAGGTAATAGTTAAGAGCCTTGATAGTAGGAAGAGTAGTCAGAGTGGTTAAATGATGTAGAGTATAAAATAATGGAAGGATGGAGTGGGACTGCAACCTGAACAAGATGTAGAGGACTGGATGCCTGAGAGTTGTGATTAGAGACAGTAAGATAGGTCTAGGAAAATGTTGCCATCTGCTGGACAGAGCTGTATAGCAATAGTAATGTCTGATGGGAGAGTGAATGAGAGGCAGCAGGTCTAGAATTAGAATAGAGGAGGATGATAGTTATTAACATAGGGTACAAGAGTGGAAGGAAGGCTAATGCTGGAAACAGAAAGGTTTTAGCTGCTGGTTGTCCTGGCTAGTAAGAGTAAATTAAAAAAGTAGGGTATTACACAATTTTATGTCTACAGACAGTATTCTTTAAGCATATACAAGACATGCGTGAATGGGTGTGTCTTTGTTGAAGGTTGGGCGTCGAGCTGACAACTCGGCACCGTGAAAATCTACTGCCAATCATTAGCGGACCGGAGTACCGCTGTGGTGACCCCTAACCGGGAAAAGCTGAAAGGCAACAACAACATACTTTCTTTTATTAGGTTTATTTTCCTTGAGGGACAATTGCTCAGGGAGAGGATAGGTACAGTTCCTAAGTTTAGGGAGGAGTTGGCAGTTTTATGTGAAATAAGGATGCTGTTCAGCAGACAGGGCAAATCCTCAACATAAATACTGTACAAGCAGGTTGGGCAGTTTCTTTTATAAGGTTTATTTTCCTTGAGGGGCAATTGCTCAGGAAGATAGGTGCAGTTCCTTAGTTTAGGGAGCCGATGGCAGTTTTACGTCAAATAAGGTTGCTGTTCAGCAGACAGGGCAATTCCTCAACATAAGTACTATAAAAGCAGGTTGGGCAGTTTCTTTTATTGGGTTTATTTTCCTTGAGGGACTATTGCTCAGGAAGAGGATAGGTGCAGTTCATTAGTTTAGGGAGTAGATGGCAGTTTTATTTGAAATAAGGTTGCTGTTCAGCAGACAGGGTAATTCCTCAACATAAATACTATACAAGCAGGTTGGGCAGTTTTTTTTATCAGGTTTATTTTCCTTGAGGGATTGTTGCTCAAGGACAGGATAGGTGCAGTTCCCTAGTTTAGGGAGGAGACGGTAGTTTTATGTGAAATAAGGTTGCTGTTTGGAGACAGGGCAATTCCACAACATAAATACTGTAAAAGCAGGATGGACAGTTGCCTTTATTAGGTTTAATTTCCTTGAGGGACTGTTGCTGAGGGAGAGGATAGGTGCAGTTCCTTAGTTTAGGGAGGGACAGCAGTTTTATGTGAAATAAGGTTGCTGTTCAGCAGACAGGGCAGTTCCTCAACATGAAAACTTTACAAGCAGGTTG
This sequence comes from Protopterus annectens, assembly GCF_019279795.1. Taxonomy (NCBI): domain Eukaryota; kingdom Metazoa; phylum Chordata; order Ceratodontiformes; family Protopteridae; genus Protopterus; species Protopterus annectens. The sequence goes on along the minus strand of NC_056747.1, from coordinate 1,068,515,318 downwards.
GGCAGTTTCTTTTATTAGGTTTATTTTCCATGAGGGTCTGTTGCACAGAGAGAGGATTGATGCAGTTCTTTAGTTTAGGGAGGAGATGGTAGTTTTATGTGAAATAAGGTTGCTGTTCAGGAGACAGGGCAATTCCTCAACATAAATACTGTACAAGCAGATTGGGCAGTTTCTTTTATTAGGTTTGTTTTCCATGAGGGACTTTTACTCAGGGAGAGGATAGGTGCAATTGCTTAGTTTAAGGAGAAGAAGGCAGTGTTATATGAAATAAGGTTGCTGTTCAGCAGACAAGGCATATCATCAACATAAATACTGTACAAGAAGGTGGGGCAGTTTCTTTTAATATGCTTATTTTCCTTGAGGGACTGTTGCTCAGGGAGAGGACAGGTGCAGGTCTTTAATTTAGGGAGGAGATGGCAGTTTTATGTGAAATAAGGTTGCTGTTCAGCTGACAGGGCAATTCTTCAACATAAATACTTTACAAGTAGGTTGGGAAGTTTATTTTATTAGGTTTATTTTCCTTGAGGGACTGTTGCTCAGGGAGAGGACAGGTGCAGGTCTTTAATTTAGGGAGGAGATGGCAGTTTTATGTGAAATAAGGTTGCTGTTCAGCAGACAGGGCAATTCTTCAACATAAATACTTTACAAGTAGGTTGGGAAGTTTATTTTATTAGGTTTATTTTCCTTGAGGGACTGTTGCTCAGGGAGAGGACAGGTGCAGGTCTTTAATTTAGGGAGGAGATGGCAGTTTTATGTGAAATAAGGTTGCTGTTCAGCAGACAGGGCAATTCTTCAACATAAATACTTTACAAGTAGGTTGGGAAGTTTATTTTATTAGGTTTATTTTCCTTGAGGGACTGTTGCTCAGGGAGTGGACAGGTGCAGTTCCTTAATTTAGGGAGGAGATGGCAGTTTTATGTGAAATAAGGTTGCTGTTCAGCAGACAGGGCAATTCTTCAACACAAATACTTTACAAGTAGGTTGGGCAGTTTATTTTATTAGGTTTATTTTCCTTGAGGGACTGTTGCTCAGGGAGTGGATAGGTGCAGTTCCTTAATTTAGGGAGGAGATGGCAGTTTTATGTGAAATAAGGTTGCTGTTCAGCAGACAGGGCAATTCCTCAACATAAATACTGTACAAGCAGATTGGGCAGTTTCCTTTATTAGGTTTATTTTCCTTGAGGGACTGTTGCACAGAGAGAGGATAGGTACAGTTCCTTAGTTTAGGGAGGAGACGGTAGTTTTATGTGAAATAAGGTTGCTGTTCAGCAGACAGGGCAATTCCTCAAAATAAATACTGTACAAGCAGATTGGGCAGTTTCCTTTATTAGGTTTGTTTTCCATGCGGGACTGTTGCTCAGGGAGAGGATAGGTGCAATTACTTAGTTTAGGGAGAAGACAGCAGTTTTATATGAAATAAGGTTGCTGTTCAGCAGACAGGGCATATCCTCAACATAAATACTGTACAAGCAGTTTGGGCAGTTTCTTTTATTAGTTTTATTTTCATTGAGGGACTGTTGCTCAGGGAGAGGATAGGTGCAGTCCTTTAATTTAGAGAGGAGATGGCAGTTCTATGTGAAATAAGGTTGCTGTTCAGCAGACAGGGCAATTCCTCAACATAAATACTTTACAAGTAGGTTGGGCAGTTTCTTTTATTTGGTTTATTTTCCTTGAGGGACAGTTGCTCAGGGAGTAGATAGGTGCAGTTTCTTAATTTAGGGAGGGGATGGCAGTTTTATGTGAAATAAGGTTGCTGTTCAGCAGACAGGGCAATTCCTCAACAAAAATACTATAAAAGCAGGTTGAGCAGTTTTTTTATCAGGTTTATTTTCCTTGAGGGACTGTTGCTCAAAGACAGGATAGGTGCAGTTCCCTAGTTTAGGGAGGAGATGGCAGTTTTACGTGAAATAAGGTTGCTGTTCAGCAGACAGGTCAATTCCACAACATAAATACTGTAAAAGCAGGTTGGGCAGTTTCTTTTATTAGGTTTATTTTCCTTGAGGGACTGTTGCTCAGGGAGTGGATGGGTGCAGTTCCTTAATTTAGGGAGGAGATGGCAGTTTTATGTGAAATAAGGTTGCTGTTCAGCAGACAGGGCAATTCCTCAACATAAATACTGTACAAGCAGATTGGGCAGTTTCCTTTATTAGGTTTATTTTCCTTGAGGGACTGTTGCACAGAGAGAGGATAGGTACAGTTCCTTAGTTTAGGGAGGAGACGGTAGTTTTATGTGAAATAAGGTTGCTGTTCAGCAGACAGGGCAATTCCTCAAAATAAATACTGTACAAGCAGATTGGGCAGTTTCCTTTATTAGGTTTGTTTTCCATGCGGGACTGTTGCTCAGGGAGAGGATAGGTGCAATTACTTAGTTTAGGGAGAAGACAGCAGTTTTATATGAAATAAGGTTGCTGTTCAGCAGACAGGGCATATCCTCAACATAAATACTGTACAAGCAGGTTGGGCAGTTTCACTTATTAGGTTTATTTTCCTTGAGGGACTGTTGCTCAGGGAGAGGGTAGGTGCAGTTCCTTAATTTAGGGAGGAGATGGCAGTTTTATGTGAAATAAGGTTGCTGTTCAGCAGACAGGGCAATTCCTCAACATAAATACTTTACAAGTAAGTTGGGCAGATTCTTTTATTAGGTTTATTTTCCTTGAAGGACTATTGTCCAGGGAGAGGATAGGTGCAGATCCCTAGTTTAGGGAGGAGACAGCAGTTTTATGTGAAATAAGGTTGCTGTTCAGCAGACAGGGCAATTCCTCAACATAAAAACTGTACAAGCAGTTTGGGCAGTTTCTTTTATTAGGTTTATTTTCATTGAGGGACTGTTGCTCAGGGAGAGGATAGGGCAGTTCCTTAGTTTAGGGAGGAGACGGCAGTTTTATGTGAAATAAGGTTGCTGTTCAGCAGACAGGGCAGTTCCTCAACATAAAAACTGTACAAGCAGATTGGGCAGTTTCTTTTATTAGGTTTATTTTCCTTGAGGGACTGTTGCTCAGGGAGAGGATAGGTGCAGTTCCTTAATTTCGGGAGGAGATGGCAGTTTTATGTGAAATAAGGTTGCTGTTCAGCAGACAGGGCAATTCCTCAACATAAATAATATACAAGCAGGTTGGGCAGTTTATTTTATTAGGATTGTTTTCCGTGAGGGACTGTTGCTCAGGGAGAGGATAGGTGCAATTCCTTAGTTTAGGGAGGAGACAGCAGTTTTATGTGAAATAAGGTTGCTGTTCAGCAGACATGGCAATTCCTCAACATAAAAACTGTACAAGCAGTTTGGGCAGTTTCTTTTATTAGTTTTATTTTCATTGAGGGACTGTTGCTCAGGGAGAGGATAGGTGCAGTTCCTTAATTTAGGGAGGAGATGGCAGTTTTATGTGAAATAAGGTTGCTGTTCAGCAGACAGGGCAATTCCTCAACAAAAATACTATAAAAGCAGGTTGAGCAGTTTTTTTATCAGGTTTATTTTCCTTGAGGGACTGTTGCTCAAAGACAGGATAGGTGCAGTTCCCTAGTTTAGGGAGGAGATGGCAGTTTTACGTGAAATAAGGTTGCTGTTCAGCAGACAGGTCAATTCCACAACATAAATACTGTAAAAGCAGGTTGGGCAGTTTCTTTTATTAGGTTTATTTTCCTTGAGGGACTGTTGTTCTGGGAGAGGATAGGTGCAATTCCTTAGTTTAGGGAGGAGACAGCAGTTTTATGTGAAATAAGGTTGCTGTTCAGCAGACAGGGCAATTCCTCAACATAAAAACTGTACAAGCAGTTTGGGCAGTTTCTTTTATTAGTTTTATTTTCATTGAGGGACTGTTGCTCAGGGAGAGGATAGGTGCAGTCCTTTAATTTAGAGAGGAGATGGCAGTTCTATGTGAAATAAGGTTGCTGTTCAGCAGACAGGACAATTCCTCAACATAAATACTTTACAAGTAGGTTGGGCAGTTTCTTTTATTAGGTTTATTTTCCTTGAGGGACAGTTGCTCAGGGAGTAGATAGGTGCAGTTCCTTAATTTAGGGAGGAGATGGCAGTTTTATGTGAAATAAGGTTGCTGTTCAGCAGACAGGGCAATTCCACAACATAAATACTGTAAAAGCAGGTTGGGCAGTTTCTTTTATTAGGTTTATTTTCCTTGAGGGACTGTTGCTCAAAGACAGGATAGGTGCAGTTCCCTAGTTTAGGGAGGAGATGGCAGTTTTATGTGAAATAAGGTTGCTGTTCAGCAGACAGGTCAATTCCACAACATAAATACTGTAAAAGCAGGTTGGGCAGTTTCTTTTATTAGGTTTATTTTCCTTGAGGGACTGTTGTTCTGGGAGAGGATAGGTGCAGTTCCTTAGTTTAGAGAGGAATGGCAGTTTTACGTGAAATAAGATTGCTGTTCAGCAGACAGGGCAGTTCCTCAGCATGAAAACTGTACAAGCAGGTTGGGCAGTTTTTTTTATTAGGTTTATTTTCCTTGAGGGACTGTTGCACAGAGAGGATACGTACAGTTCCTTAGTTTAGGGAGGAGACGGTAGTTTTATGTGAAATATGGTTGCTGTTCAGCAGACAGGGCAATTCCTCAACATAAATACTGTACAAGCAGATTGGCAGTTTTTTTTTATTAGGTTTATTTTCCATGAGGGACTGTTGCTCAGGGAGAGGATAGGTGCAATTACTTAGTTTAGGGAGGAGGCAGCAGTTTTACATGAAATAAGGTTGCTGTTCAACAGATAGGGCATATCCTCAACATAAATACTGTACAAGCAGGTTGCGCAGTTTCTTTTATTAGTTTTATTTTCCTTGAAGGACTGTTGCTCAGGCAGAGGATAGGTGCAGTTCCTTAATTTAGGAAGGAGATGGCAGTTTTATGTGAAATAAGGTTGCTGTTCAGCAGACAGGGCAATTCCTCAACATAAATACTTTACAAGTAAGTTGGGCAGTTTCTTTTTTTAGGTTTATTTTCGTTGAGGGACTGTTGCTCAGGGAAAGGATAGGTACAGCTCCTTAATTTAGGGAGGAGATGGCAGTTTTATGTGAAATAAGGTTGCTGTTCAGCAGACAGGGCAATTCCTCAGCATAAATACTATAAAAGCAGGGGCAGTTTCTTTTATTATGTTTATTTTCCTTGAGGGACTATTGCTCAGAGAGAGGATAGGTGCAGTTCCTTAGTTTAGGGAGGAGATAGCAGTTTTATGTGAAATAAGGTTGTTGTTCAGCAGACAGGGCAATTCCTCAACATAAAAACTGTTCAAGCAGTTTGGGCAGTTTCTTTTATTAGGTTTATTTTCATTGAGGGACTATTGCTCAGGGAGAGGATAGGTGCAGTCCCTTAGTTTAGGGAGGAGACGGCAGTTTTATGTGAAATAAGGCTGCTGTTCAGCAGACAGGGAAATTCCTCAACATAAATACTATACAAGTAGATTAAGCAGTTTCTTTTATTAGGTTTATTTTCCTTGAGGGACTGTTGCTCAAGGACAGGATAGGTGCAGTTCCCTAGTTTAGGGAGGAAAGGCAGTTTTATGTGAAATAAGGTTGCTGTTCAGCAGACAGGGCAATTCCTCAACATAAATACTGTACAAGCAGATTGGGCAGTTTCTTTTGTTAGGTTTGTTTTCCATGAGGGACTGTTGCTCAGGGAGTGGACAGGTGCAGTTCCTTAATTTAGGGAGGAGATGGCAGTTTTATGTGAAATAAGGTTGCTGTTCAGCAGACAGGGCAATTCCTCAACATAAATACTATAAAAGCAGGTTAGGCAGTTTATTTTATTAGGTTTATTTTCCTTGAGGGACTGTTGCTCAGGGAGAGGATAGATGCAGTTCCTTAGTTTAGGGAGGAAATGGCAGTTTTATGTGAAATAAGGTTGCTGTTCAGCAGACAGGGCAATTCCTCAACATAAATAATATACAAGCAGGTTGGGCAGTTTCTTTCATTATGTTTATTTTCCTTGAGGGACTGTTGCTCATGGACAGGTTAGGTGTAGTTCCCTAGTTTAGGGAGGGATGGCAGTTTGATGTGAAATAAGGTTGTTGTTCAGCAGACAAGGCAATTCTACACCATAAATAATGTAAAAGCAGGTTGGGCAGTTTCTTTTATTAGGTTTATTTTCCTTGAGGGACTGTTGCTCAGGCAGAGAATACGTACAGTTCCTTACTTTAGGGAGGAGACAGCAGTTTTATATGAAATAATGTTGCTGCTCAGCAGACAGGGCAATTCCTCAACATAAATACGGTACAAGCAGGTTGGGCAGTTTCTTTTATTAGGATTGTTTTCCATGAGGGACTGTTGCTCAGGGAGAGGATAGGGCAGTTCCTTAGTTTAGGGAGGAGATGGCAGTTTTTTGTGAAATAAGGTTGCTGTTCAGCAAACAGGGCAATTCCTCCACATAAAAACTGTACAAGCAGTTTGGGCAGTTTCTTTTAAGTTTATTTTCATTGAGGGACTGTTGCTCAGGGAGAGGATAGGGCAGTTCCTTAGTTTAGGGAGGAGATGGCAGTTTTATGTGAAATAAGGTTGCTGTTCAGCAAACAGGGCAATTCCTCAACATAAACATTGTACAAGCAGATTGGGCAGTTTCTTTTATTAGGTTTATTTTCTATGAAGGACTGTTCTCAGGGAGAGAATATGTGCAGTTCCTAACTTTAGGGAGGAGACAGCAGTTTTATGTGAAATAAGGTTGCTGTTCAGCAGACAGGGCAATTCCTCAACATAAATACGGTAGAAGCAGTTTGGGCAGTTTCTTTTATTAAGTTTATTTTCCTTGAGGGATTGTTGCTCCAGGAGAAGATAGGTGCAGTTCCTTAGTATAGTAAGGAGACGGCAGTTTTATGTGAGATAAGGTTGCTGTTCAGCAGACAGGGCAATTCCTCAACATAAATACTGTACAGGCAGTTTCTTTTATTAGGTTTATTTTCGTTGAGGGACTGTTGCTCAGGGAAAGGATAGGTGCAATTCCTTAGTTTAGGGAGGAGACAGCAGTTTTATGTGAAATAAGGTTGCTGTTCAGCAGACATGGCAATTCCTCAACATAAAAACTGTACAAGCAGTTTGGGCAGTTTCTTTTATTAGTTTTATTTTCATTGAGGGACTGTTGCTCAGGGAGAGGATAGGTGCAGTCCTTTAATTTAGAGAGGAGATGGCAGTTCTATGTGAAATAAGGTTGCTGTTCAGCAGACAGGACAATTCCTCAACATAAATACTTTACAAGTAGGTTGGGCAGTTTCTTTTATTAGGTTTATTTTCCTTGAGGGACAGTTGCTCAGGGAGTAGATAGGTGCAGTTCCTTAATTTAGGGAGGAGATGGCAGTTTTATGTGAAATAAGGTTGCTGTTCAGCAGACAGGGCAATTCTACACCATAAATAATGTAAAAGCAGGTTGGGCAGTTTCTTTTATTAGGTTTATTTTCCTTGAGGGACTGTTGCTCAGGCAGAGAATACGTACAGTTCCTTACTTTAGGGAGGAGACAGCAGTTTTATATGAAATAATGTTGCTGCTCAGCAGACAGGGCAATTCCTCAACATAAATACGGTACAAGCAGGTTGGGCATTTTCTTTTATTAGGATTGTTTTCCATGAGGGACTGTTGCTCAGGGAGAGGATAGGGCAGTTCCTTAGTTTAGGGAGGAGATGGCAGTTTTTTGTGAAATAAGGTTGCTGTTCAGCAAACAGGGCAATTCCTCCACATAAAAACTGTACAAGCAGTTTGGGCAGTTTCTTTTAAGTTTATTTTCATTGAGGGACTGTTGCTCAGGGAGAGGATAGGGCAGTTCCTTAGTTTAGGGAGGAGATGGCAGTTTTATGTGAAATAAGGTTGCTGTTCAGCAAACAGGGCAATTCCTCAACATAAACATTGTACAAGCAGATTGGGCAGTTTCTTTTATTAGGTTTATTTTCTATGAAGGACTGTTCTCAGGGAGAGAATATGTGCAGTTCCTAACTTTAGGGAGGAGACAGCAGTTTTATGTGAAATAAGGTTGCTGTTCAGCAGACAGGGCAATTCCTCAACATAAATACGGTAGAAGCAGTTTGGGCAGTTTCTTTTATTAAGTTTATTTTCCTTGAGGGATTGTTGCTCCGGGAGAAGATAGGTGCAGTTCCTTAGTATAGTAAGGAGACGGCAGTTTTATGTGAGATAAGGTTGCTGTTCAGCAGACAGGGCAATTCCTCAACATAAATACTGTACAGGCAGTTTCTTTTATTAGGTTTATTTTCCTTGATGGACTATTAGCAGCGGTGGTGCAGTGGTAGCATTGTTGCTTCACAGCAAGAGTTTCTCCCATTCGATTCTTGGCTGGAGTGCCTTCTGTGTTGAGTCTGCATGTCCTCCAAGTGGGTGAGTGGCGTTTGAAAAACATGCATAGAATGGGCATGCCTTTGTTGAAGGTTGGGCTTTGAGCTGGCACCTCGACACCCGTAAAAAAATCTACTGCCAATCATTAGCAGACCAGAGCTCTGTTGTGGTGACCCGTAACTGAGAAAAGCCGAAAGAAGAACAACATTTTCCTTGAGGGACTGTTGCTCAGGGAGAGGATAGGTGTAATTCCTTAGTTAAAGGAGGAGACAGCAGTTTTATGTGAAATAAGGTTGCTGTTCAGCAGACAGGGCAATTTCTCAACATAAATACTGTACAAGCAGGTTGGGCAGTTCCTTTTATTAGGTTTATTTTCCTTGAGGGACTGTTGCTCAGTGAGAGGATAGGTACAGTTCCTTAGTTTAGGGAGGAAACGGCAGTGTTATGTGAAATAATGTTGCTGTTCAGCAGACAGGTCAATTCCTCAACATAAATACTATACAAGCAGGTTGGGCAGTTTCTTTTATCAGGTTTATTTTCCTTGAGGGACTGTTGCTCAAGGAGAGGATAGGTGCAATTCCTTAGTTTAGAGAGGAACAGCAGTTTTATGTGAAATAAGATTGCTGTTCAGCAAACAGGGCAGTTCCTCAACATAAAAACTATACAAGCAGGTTGGGCAGTTTCTTTTATTAGGTTTATTTTCCTTGAGGGACTGTTGCTCAGTGAGAGGATAGGTACAGTTCCTTAGTTTAGGGAGGAAACGGCAGTGTTATGTGAAATAATGTTGCTGTTCAGCAGACAGGTCAATTCCTCAACATAAATACTATACAAGCAGGTTGGGCAGTTTCTTTTATCAGGTTTATTTTCCTTGAGGGACTGTTGCTCAAGGAGAGGATAGGTGCAATTCCTTAGTTTAGAGAGGAACAGCAGTTTTATGTGAAATAAGATTGCTGTTCAGCAAACAGGGCAGTTCCTCAACATAAAAACTATACAAGCAGGTTGGGCAGTTTCTTTTATTAGGTTTATTTTCCTTGAGGGACTGTTGCTCAGGGAGAGGATAGGGGCAGTTACTTAGTATAGTAAGTAGACGGCAGTTTTATGTGTAATAAGATTGCTGTTCAGCAGACAGGGCAATCCCTCAACATAAATACTATGCAAGCAGGTTGGGCAGTTTCTTGTATTAGGTTTATTTTACTTGAGGGACTGTTGCTCAAGGACAGGATTGGTGCAGTTCCCTAGTTTAGGGAGGCGATGGCAGTTTTATGTAAAATAAGGTTGCTGTTCAGCAGACAGGTCAATTCCACAACATAAATAATGTAAAAGCAGGTTGGGCAGTTTCTTTTATTAGGTTTATTTTCCTTGAGGGACTGTTGTTCAGGGAGAGGATAGGTGCAGTTCCTTAGTTTAGGGAGGAACAGCAGTTTTATGTGAAATAAGGTTGCTGTTCAGCAGACAGAGCAGTTCCTCAACAATGAAAACTGTACAAGCTGGTTGGGCAGTTTCTTTTATTAGGTCTATTTTCCTTGAGGGGCTGTTGCACAGAGAGAGGATAGGTACAATTCCTTAGATTACGGAGGAGACGGTAGTTTTATGTGAAATAAGGTTGCTGTTCAGCAGACAGGGCAATTTGTCAACATAAATAAGGTACAAGCAGGTTGGGCAGTTTCTTTTATTTGGATTGTTTTCCATGAGGGACTGTTTCTCAGGGAGAGGATAGGTGCAGTTCCTTAGTTTATGGAGGAGACAGCAGTTTTATGTGAAATAAGGTTGCTGTTCAGCAGACAGGGCAATTCCTCAACATAAAAACTGTACAAGCAGTTTGGGCAGTTTCTTTTATTAGGTTTATTTTCCTTGAGGGACTGTTGCTCAGGGAGAGGATAGGTGCAGTCCCTTAGTTTATGGAGGAGACGGCAGTTTTATGTGAAATAAGGTTGCTGTTCAGCAGACACGGCAATTCCTCAACATAAATACTGTACAAGCAGTTTGGGCACTTTCTTTTATTAGGTTTATTTTCTTTGAGGGACTGTTGCTCAGGGAGAGGATAGGGCAGTTCCTTAGTTTAGGGATGAGACGGCGGTTTTATGTGAAATAAGGTTGCTGTTCAGCTGACAGGGCAATTCCTCAACATAAATACTATAAAAGCAAGTTGAGCAGTTTCTTTTATTAAGTTTATTTTCCTTGAGGGACTGTTGCTGAGGGAGAGGATAGGTGCAGTTCCTTAGTTTAGGGAGGAGATGGCAGTTTTATGTGAAATAAGGTTGCTGTTCAGCAGACAGGGCAGTTCCTCAACATGAAAACTGTACAAGAAGGTTGAGCAGTTTCTTTTATTAGGTTTATTTTCCTTGAGGGACTGTTGCACAGCGAGAGGATAGGTACAGTTCCTTAATTTAGGGCGGAGATGGCAGTTTTATGTGAAATAAGGTTGCTGTTCAGCAGACAGGGCAATTCCTCAACATAAATAATATACAAGCTGTTTGGGCAGTTTCTTTTATTATGTTTATTTTCCTTGAGGGACTGTTGCTCATGGACAGGATAGGTGCAGTTCCCTAGTTTAGGGAGCAGACGGCAGTTTTATGTTAAATAAGGCTGTTTTTCAGCAGACAGGGCAATTCCACAACATAAATACTTTAAAAGCAGGTTGGGCAGTTTCTTTTATTAGGTTTATTTTCCTTGAGGGACTGTTGCTCAGGGAGAGAATAAGTGCAGTTAATTACTTTAGGGAGGAGACAGCAGTTTTATGTGAAATAAGGTTGCTGCTCAGCAGGCAGGGCAATTCCTCAACATAAATAAGGTACAAGCAGGTTGCGCGGTTTATTTTATTAGGAATATTTTCCGTGAGGGACTGTTGCTCAGGGAGAGGATAGGTGCAATTCCTTAGTTTAGGGAGGAGACAGCAGTTTTATGTGAAATAAGGTCGCTGTTCAGCAGACAGGGCAATTCCTCAACATAAAAACTGTACAAGCAGTTTGGGCAGTTTCTTTTATTAGGTTTATTTTCATTGAGTGACTGTTGCTCAGGGAGAGGATAGGTGCAGTCCTTTAATTTAGGGAGGAGATGGCAGTTCTATGTGAAATAAGGTTGCTGTTCAGCAGACAGGGCAATTCCTCAACGTAAATACTTTACAAGTAGGTTGGGCAGTTTCTTTTATTAAGTTTATTTTCCTTGAGGGACTGTTGCTCAGGGAGTGGATAGGTGCAGTTCCTTAATTTAGGGAGGAGATGTCAGATTTATGTGAAATAAGGTTGCTGTTCAGCAGACAGGGCAATTCCAAAAACATAAATACTATAAATGCAGGTTGGGCAGTTTTTTTATCAGGTTTATTTTCCTTGAGGGACTGTTGCTCAAAGACAAGGTAGGTGCAGTTCCCTAGTTTAGGGAGGAGATGGCAGTTTTATGTGAAATAAGGTTGCTGTTCAGCAGACAGGTCAATTCCACAACATACATACTGTAAAAGCAGGTTGGGCAGTTTCTTTTATTAGGTTTATTTTCCTTGAGGGACTGTTGCTCAGGAAGAGAATATGTGCAGTTCCTTACTTTGGGGAGGAGACAGCAGTTTTATGTGAAATAAGGTTGCTGCTCAGCAGACAGGGCTTTTCCTCAACATAAATATGGTACAAGTAGGTTGGGCAGTTTCTTTTATTAGGATTGTTGCTGGAAATCTGGCAACCCTGTGTTCAGCAGACAGGACAATTCCTCAACATAAATACTGTACAAGCAGATTGGGCAGTTTCCTTTATTAGGTTTGTTTTCCACGAGGGACTGTTGCTCAGGGAGAGGATAGGTGCAATTACTTAGTTTAGGGAGGAGACAGCAGTTAAATATGAAATAAGGTTGCTGTTCAACAGACAGGGCATATCCTCAACATAAATACTGTAAAAGCAGATTGGCAGTTTCTTTTTTTAGGTTTATTTTCCTTGAGGGACTGTTGCTCAGGCAGAGGATAGGAGAAGTTCCTTAATTTAGGAAGGAGATGGCAGTTTTATGTGAAATAAGGTTGCTGTTCAGCAGACAGGGCAATTCCTCAGCATAAATACTATAAAAGCAGGTTGGGCAGTTTTTTTTATTATGTTTATTTTCCTTGAGGGACTATTGCTCAGGGTGAGGATAGGTGCAGTTCCTTATTTTAGGGAGGAGATGGCAGTTTTATGTGAAATAAGGTTGTTGTTCAACAGACAGGGCAATTCCTCAACATAACTCAAAACTGTAAGCAGTTTGGGCAGTTTCTTTTATTAGGTTTATTTTCATTGAGGGACTCTTGCTCATGGAGAGGATAGGTGCAGTCCCTTAGTTTAGGGAGAAGAAGTAGTTTTATGTGAAATAAGTTTGCTGTTCAGTAGACAGGGCAATTCCGCAACATAAATACTGTACAAGGAGATGAGGCAGGTTCTTTTATTAGGTTTGTTTTCCATGAGGGACTGTTGCTCAGGGAGTGGACAGGTGCAGTTCCTTAATTTAGGGAGGAGATGGCAGTTTTATGTGAAATAAGTTTGTGGTTCAGCAGACAGGGCAATTCCTCAACATAAATACTATAAAAGCAGGTTAGGCAGTTTCTATTATTAGGATTGTTTTCCATGAGGGACTGTTGCTCAGGGAGAGGATAGGTGCAATTACTTAGTTTAGGGAGGAGACAGCAGTTTTATATGAAATAAGGTTGCTGTTCAACAGACAAGGCATATCCTCAACATAAATACTGTACAAGCAGGTTGCGCAGTTTCTTTTATTAGGTTTATTTTCCTTGAGAGACTGTTGCTCAGGCAGAGGATAGGAGAAGTTCCTTAAATTAGGAAGGAGATGGCAGTTTTATGTGAAATAAGATTGCTGTTCAGCAGACAGGGCAATTCCTCAACATAAATACTTTACAAGTAAGTTGGGCAGGTTTTTTTTTTTAGGTTTATTTTCCTTGAGGGTCTGTTGCTCAGGGAGTGGATAGGTGCAGTTCCTTAATTTAGGGAGGAGATGGCAGTTTTATGTGAAATAGGGTTGCTGTTCAGCAGACAGGGCAATTCCTCAGCATAAATACTATAAAAGCAGGTTGGGCAGTTTTTTTTTTATTATGTTTATTTTCCTTGAGGGACTATTGCTCAGGGAGAGGATAGGTGCAGTTCCTTAGTTTAGGGAGGAGATGGCAGTTTTATGTGAAATAAGGTTGTTGTTCAGCAGACAGGGCAATTCCTCAACATAAAAACTGTAAGCAGTTTGGGCAGTTTCTTTTATTAGGTTTATTTTCATTGAGGGACTGTTGCTCATGGAGAGGATAGGTGCAGTCCCTTAGTTTAGGGAGAAGACAGTAGTTTTATGTGAAATAAGGTTGCTGTTCAGCAGACAGGGCAATTCCGCAACATAAATACTGTACAAGCAGATTGGGCAGTTTCTTTTATTAGGTTTGTTTTCCATGAGGGACTGTTGCTCAGGGAGAGGATAGGTGCAGTTCCTTAATTTAGGGAGGAGATGGCAGTTTTATGTGAAATAAGTTTGCTGTTCAGCAGAGAGGGCAATTCCTCAACATAAATACTATAAAAGAAGGTTAGGCAGTTTCTTTTATTAGGTTTATTTTCCTTGAGGGACTATTGCTCAGGGAGAGGATAGATGCAGTTCCTTAGTTTAGGGAGGAGATGGCAGTTTTATGTGAAATAAGGTTGCTGTTCAGCAGACAGGGCAATTCCTCAATATAAATAATATACAAGCAGGTTGGGCAGTTTCTTTTATTATGTTTATTTTCATTGAGGGACTGTTGCTCATGGACAGGATAGGTTTAGTTCCTTAGTTTAGGGAGGGATGGCAATTTGATGTGAAATAAGATTGCTGTTCAGCAGACAGGGCAATTCCTCAACATAAATACTTTACAAGTAAGTTGGGCAGGTTTTTTTTTTAGGTTTATTTTCCTTGAGGGACTGTTGCTCAGGAGTGGATAGGTGCAGTTCCTTAATTTAGGGAGGAGATGGCAGTTTTATGTGAAATAGGGTTGCTGTTCAGCAGACAGGGCAATTCCTCAGCATAAATACTATAAAAGCAGGTTGGGCAGTTTTTTTTTTATTATGTTTATTTTCCTTGAGGGACTATTGCTCAGGGAGAGGATAGGTGCAGTTCCTTAGTTTAGGGAGGAGATGGCAGTTTTATGTGAAATAAGGTTGTTGTTCAGCAGACAGGGCAATTCCTCAACATAAATACGGTACAAGCAGGTTGGGCAGTTTCTTTTATTAGGTTTATTTTCCTTGAGGGACTGTTGCTCAGGGAGAGGATAGGTGCAGTCCCTTAGTTTAGGGAGGAGACAGTAGTTTTATGTGAAATAAGGTTGCTGTTCAGCAGACAGGACAATTCCTCAACGTAAATACTGTACAAGCAGATTGGGCAGTTTCTTTTATTAGGTTTGTTTTCCATGAGGGACTGTTGCTCAGGGAGAGGATAGGTGCAGTTCCTTAATTTAGGGAGGAGATGGCAGTTTTATGTGAAATAAGTTTGCTGTTCAGCAGACAGGGCAATTCCTCAACATAAATACTATAAAAGAAGGTTAGGCAGTTTCTTTTATTAGGTTTATTTTCCTTGAGGGACTATTGCTCAGGGAGAGGATAGATGCAGTTCCTTAGTTTAGGGAGGAGATGGCAGTTTTATGTGAAATAAGGTTGCTGTTCAGCAGACAGGGCAATTCCTCAATATAAATAATATACAAGCAGGTTGGGCAGTTTCTTTTATTATGTTTATTTTCATTGAGGGACTGTTGCTCATGGACAGGATAGGTTTAGTTCCTTAGTTTAGGGAGGGATGGCAATTTGATGTGAAATAAGATTGCTGTTCAGCAGACAGGGCAATTCCTCAACATAAATACTTTACAAGTAAGTTGGGCAGGTTTTTTTTTTAGGTTTATTTTCCTTGAGGGACTGTTGCTCAGGGAGTGGATAGGTGCAGTTCCTTAATTTAGGGAGGAGATGGCAGTTTTATGTGAAATAGGGTTGCTGTTCAGCAGACAGGGCAATTCCTCAGCATAAATACTATAAAAGCAGGTTGGGCAGTTTTTTTTTTATTATGTTTATTTTCCTTGAGGGACTATTGCTCAGGGAGAGGATAGGTGCAGTTCCTTAGTTTAGGGAGGAGATGGCAGTTTTATGTGAAATAAGGTTGTTGTTCAGCAGACAGGGCAATTCCTCAACATAAATACGGTACAAGCAGGTTGGGCAGTTTCTTTTATTAGGTTTATTTTCCTTGAGGGACTGTTGCTCAGGGAGAGGATAGGTGCAGTCCCTTAGTTTAGGGAGGAGACAGTAGTTTTATGTGAAATAAGGTTGCTGTTCAGCAGACAGGACAATTCCTCAACATAAATACTGTACAAGCAGATTGGGCAGTTTCTTTTATTAGGTTTGTTTTCCATGAGGGACTGTTGCTCAGGGAGAGGATAGGTGCAGTTCCTTAATTTAGGGAGGAGATGGCAGTTTTATGTGAAATAAGTTTGCTGTTCAGCAGACAGGGCAATTCCTCAACATAAATACTATAAAAGAAGGTTAGGCAGTTTCTTTTATTAGGTTTATTTTCCTTGAGGGACTATTGCTCAGGGAGAGGATAGATGCAGTTCCTTACTTTAGGGAGGAGATGGCAGGTTTTATGTGAAATAAGGTTGCTGTTCAGCAGACAGGGCAATTCCTCAATATAAGTAATATACAAGCAGGTTGGGCAGTTTCTTTTATTATGTTTATTTTCCTTGAGGGACTGTTGCTCATGGACAGGATAGGTGCAGTTCCCTAGTTTAGGGAGGGATGGCAGTTTTATGTGAAATAAGGTTGTTGTTCAGCAGACAAGGCAATTCCACAACATAAATAATGTAAAAGCAGGTTGGGCAGTTTCTTTTATTAGGTTTATTTTCCTTGAGGGACTGTTGCTCAGGGAGAGAATATGTGCAGTTCCTTACTTTAGGGAGGAGACAGCAGTTTTATGTGAACATAAATATGGTACAAGTAGGTTGGGCAGTTTCTTTTATTAGGATTGTTTTCCATGAGGGACTGTTGCTCAGGGAGAGGATAGGTGCAGTTCCTTAGTTTAGGGAGGAGACAGCAGTTTTATGTGAAATAAGGTTGCTGTTCAGCAGACAGGGCAGTTCCTCAACATAAAAACTGTACAAGCAGTTTGGGCAGTTTCTTTTATTAGGTTTATTTTCATTGAGGGACTGTTGCTCAGGGAGAGGATAGGGCAGTTCCTTAGTTTAGGGAGGAGACGGCAGTTTTATGTGAAATAAGGTTGCTGTTCAGCAAACAGGGCAATTCCTCAACATAAAAACTGTACAAGCAGTTTGGGCAGTTTCTTTTATTAAGTTTATTTTCATTGAGGGACTGTTGCTCAGGGAGAGGATAGGGCAGTTCCTTAGTTTAGGGAGGAGATGGCAGTTTTATGTGAGATAACATTGCTGTTCAGCAAACAGGGCAATTCCTCAACATAAACACTGTACAAGCAGATTGGGCAGTTTCTTTTATTAGGTTTATTTTCCATGAAGGACTGTTGCTTTGGGAGAAGATAGGTGCAGTTCCTTAGTATAGTAAGGAGACGGCAGTTTTATGTGAGATAAGGTTGCTGTTCAGCAGACAGGGCAATTCCTCAACATAAATACTGTACAGGCAGGTAGGGCAGTTTCTTTTATTAGTTTTATTTTCCTTGATGGACTATTAGCAGCGGTGGTGCAGTGGTAGCATTGTTGCCTCACAGCAAGAGTTTCTCCCATTCGATTCTTGGCTGGAGTGCCTTCTGTGTTGAGTCTGCATGTCCTCCAAGTGGGTGAGTGGCGTTCGAAAGACATGCATAGAATGGGCATGCCTTTGCTGAAGGTTGGGCTTCAAGCTGGCACCTCGACACCCGTAAAAAAATCTACTGCCAATCATTAGCAGAGCGGAGTTCTGTTGTGGTGACCCATAACCGAGAAAAGCCGAAAGAAGAACAACATTTTCCTTGAGGGACTGTTGCTCAGGGAGAGGATAGGTGCAATTCCTTAGTTTAAGGAGGAGACAGCAGTTTTATGTGAAATAAGGTTGCTGTTCAGCAGACAGGGCAATTCCTCAACATAAAAACTGTACAAGCAGGTTGGGCAGTTTCTTTTATTATGACTTTTTCCTTGAAGGACTGTTGCTCAGGGAGAGGATAGATGCAGTTTCTCAGTTTAGGTATTAGACGGCAGTTTTATGTGAAATAAGGTTGCTGTTCAGCAAACAGGGCAGTTCCTCAACATAAAAACTGTACAAGCAGGTTGGGCAGTTTCTTTTATAAGGTTTATTTTCCTTGAGGGACTGTTGCTCAGGGAGAGGATAGGGGCAGTTCCTTAGTATAGTAAGGAGACGGCAGTTTTATGTGAAATAAGGTTGCAGTTCAGCAGACAGGGCAATTCCTCAAAATAAATACTGTACAGACAGGTTGGGCAGTTACTTTTGTTAGGTTTATTTTCCTTGAGGGACTATAAGCCACGGTGGTGCAGCCGTAGCATTGTTGCCTAACAGCAAGAGCTTCTCCCGCTCGATTCTCAGCTGGAGCACCTTATGAGTGGAGTCTGCATGTCCTCTGAGTGGTCAAGTGGCGTTTGAAAGACATACATAGAATGGGTGTGCCTTTGTTGAAGGCTGGACGTCGAGCTGGCACCTCGGCACCCATAAAAAAATCTGTTGCCAGTCATTAGCAGACTGGAGTTCTGCTGTGGTGACCCCTAACCGAGAAAAGCCAAAAGAAGAACAACATTTTCCTTGAGGGACTGTTGCTGTTGGAGAGGATAGGTGCAGTTCCCTGATTTAGGCATTAGACAGCAGTTTTATGTGAAATAAGTTTGCTATTTAGCAGACATGGCAATTCCTCAACATAAATACTGTAGAAGCAGGTTGGGCAGTTTCTTTTATTAGGTTTATTTTCTTTGAGGGACTGTTGCTCAGGGAGAGAATAGGTGCTGTTCCTCAGTTTAGGGAGGAGATGGCAGTTTTATGTGAAATAAGGTTGCTGTTCAGCAGACATGGCAATTCCTCAAAATCAATACTGTACAAGCAGGTTGGGCAGTTTGTTTTTTTGGTTTATTTTCCTTAAGGGACTATAGGCTGCGGTGGTGCAGCAGTAGCGTTGTTGCCTCACAGCAAGAGGTCCTCCCGTTCAATTCTCTGCTGGAGTGCCTTCGGTGTGGAATCTGTATACCCTCCCTGCAGTCGAGTGGCGTTAGAAATACATGCGTAGAATGGGCATGCCTTCGTTGAAGTTTGGGCGTCGAGCTGGCACTTTGGCACCCATAAAAAAATCTTATGCCGATCATTAGCAGACCGGAGTTCCGCTGTGACGCCCTCTAACCAGGAAAAGCTGAAAGAAGAACAACATTTTCCTTGATGGACTGTTGCTCAGGGAAAGGATAGGTGCAGTTCCTTAGTTTAGGGAAAAGACAGCAGTTTTATGTGAAATAAGGTTGTTGTTCCGCAGATAGGGCAATTCCACAACATAAAAACTGTACAAGCAGGTTGGGCAGTTTCTTTTATTAGGTTTATTTTCCTTGAAGGCCTGTTGCTCTTGGAGAGGATAGATGCAGTTCCTTAGTTTAGGGATTAGATAGCAGTGTTATGTAAAATAAGGTTGCTGTTCAGCAGACAGGGCATTTCCTCAACATAAATGCTGTGCAGGCAGGTTAAGCAGTTTCTTTTATTAGGTGTATGTTCCTTGAGGGACATTTTCTTAGGGAGAGGATAGATGCAGTTCCTTACTTTAGGGAGGAGATGGCAGTTTTATGTGAAATAAGGTTGGTGTTCATCAGACTTTGCAATTCCTCAACATAAATACTGCACAAGCAGGTTGGGCAGTTTCTTTTATTAGTTTTATTTTCCTTGAGGGACTGTTGCTCAGGGAGAGGATAGGTGCAGTTCCTTACTTTAGGGAGGATATGGCAGTTTTATATGAAATAAGGTTGCTGTTCAGCAGACATGGCAATTCCTCAACATAAATACTGTACAAGCAGGCTGGGCACTTTCTTTATTAGGTTTATTTTCCTTGAGGGACTGTTGCTCAGGGAGCATATAGGTGCAGTTCCTTAGTTTAGGTAGGAATTGGCAGTTTTATGTGAAATAAGGTTGCTGTTCAGTAGACAGGGCAATTCCTTAACATAAATACTCTACAAGCAGGTTGGGCAGTGTCTTTTATTAGGTTTATTTTCCTTGAGGGACTGTTGCTCAGGGAGAGGATAGGTGCAGTTCCTTAGTTTAGGGAGGAGACAGCAGTTTTATAAAAAATAAGGTTGCTGTTCAGCAGACAGGGCAAGTCCTCAACATAAATACTGTACAAGCAGGTTGGGCAGTTTCTTTTATTAGGTTGATTTTCCTTGAGGGACTGGTGCTCAGGGAGAGGATAGGTTCAGTTCCTTAGTTTAGGGAGGAGATGGCAGTTTTATGTTAAATAAGGTTGCTGTTCAACAGACCAGGGCAATTCCTCAGCCTAAATACTGTACAAGCAGATTGGGCAGTTTCTTTTATTAGGTTTATTTTGCTTGAGGGACTGTTGCTCAG
The DNA here is from genome assembly GCF_019279795.1 of Protopterus annectens. Classification (NCBI taxonomy): domain Eukaryota; kingdom Metazoa; phylum Chordata; order Ceratodontiformes; family Protopteridae; genus Protopterus; species Protopterus annectens. Next base: position 1,068,495,560 of record NC_056747.1, on the reverse strand, counting down.
AGAGATGGTTGGTGCAGTTCATTAGTTTAGGGAGGAGACAGCAATTTTATGTGAAATAAGGTTTCTGTTCAGCAGGCAGGGCAATTCCTCAGCATAAATACTGTGCAATCTGGTTGGGCAGACAATTTATGTACACTGGAGCCAGGGACGCACAGCAGCCGAGAGTTAGACCTCAGAATCTTATTTTAATTTTTAACAGGATTTTAGCAGTTAGAAGTATTTTATTAATAGCTGACCAAAACTTTTGTAGGTTGTTTTAGCACTTAGTTTGGATATAAGTGGAGTAGTTTATCTTGTCCTGTTTTAATTGTCTCTTTGCCTTATTTTTGAGTTCATGTTTAGCTTGTTTTGAAACTTGGGATTTAGTTTATATACCAATGTTCAAAGGCTTTGTCTCTTGATTTTAGCAGTGACCTTGTATCTTTGCCATGGTGCAAAGTTAGATTTTATCCTTGCTTGTTGGTTTAAGATGGAAAGAAAGGTAGTGATGAAGTATTTAACTGCATCTTCTATGGGAGGTTGTTTTAGTGGTGTCCAGTTGCGGTTTTTGGGGGTGGATGTGAAGCCTTTGTGGTTAAAGTTTTTTTTTTTGTTCCCTATTAGTCGGTGAGTAGTTAGTTTTAATTGGTTTGCTTGATGTTTGAGTAGAAAGGTTGGACGTTGGTCTTTGAGGCTATCTGGGAGACAGCCAGATTGAAAAGAGTGTGTTAATTTGTTGTTAAAATCCAATCAAAGAAGGGGTATCTATTACATGACTTGTCAATCCTAGTGGACATTTGGATGATTTGGGTGAAATCATGGAGGCTGATTTGAATTATGTGGTTGTGGGAGTTACAGTTTAAGCAATCTATATTAAAATCCCCCATAATTATTGTTTCCTCTGCAGTTTTTTTTTTTTTAGTCCAACGCAATATATTTTCTAGTGTGGGGATGTTGTCTTCTAGTGGCATATAAGTACCTATGATGTTTACCCATTTTTTTTTTTTTTTTTTTTTAATTATTAGTTTGGTAAACATTATTTTAGCATTGTTAAAGTTGGAGATGTTATGATCTAGAGCTTGTAGAGTAAAATAACTTTTGAATAAAATGGCTACTCCACCACCCCATTTGTCTTTTCTGTCTATCTGTAGTATATTATAGCCAGGAGCAAGTATTTAATTATTGCTAATGTTGGGTTTTAGTCATGTTTCTGTTATTAATACAATATCCGGTGAGTATACAGAGAGGTTGGTGTGCAGTTCATGGACTTTCTGATACTCCTAATATTAATGTTTAATAGTAAGAGATCTGCTTTGTTACTAGGGAGGTTTTGAGATGAATAGAAGTGGCTGCTATACTGGGGAGGTGTCACATTTAGGTTAGTTTGTGCACCAGGGTATGGATTGTTATCTCCCCTGAGTGTTAGGTTGGTTGCTATATTAAATAATGTTTTTAGAATTTTAACTATGTATGTGTGATAATTCAGGGAGATTTGGGGAGTAATCTGGTTATGGAGTGATGAGTAGGGCAGCTGATGAATTGGTGTTCCATTAAAGATTAAGGAAGAGATGATAATGCTTTTTGGATTAACTTTTTGCAGGTAGGAGGCAGAGGTATTGTGGTAGTGGATTGTTTCCTTTAGTTTGGTCTGGTAAGAGGAGAAATGGGCAGCTATTGCTAGGATTATTAGAGCAGTAGTATTTAAATATAGCATATTGTTGTAGGGGGTGTTGTTATTTGATGGGAGTAAGTAATATAAGTTGGGATGAAGCCTTGTTATGATGCTTTGGACTAGGTGGCTGAAATCTGCAGTATGTAGTATAGTTTTCTATGGAAATGGTTGGGGTTAATTAATTAACTAATGATAGTGAATGAGTTTTATTAGGTGATTGGATGATATGCATAGTGGGAGTGTTTAGGTAAGAAAAAAATAAGATGTAATGGGGTGGGTGGAAATTTGGGGTAGGTTAGGGGAGTGGAGTGAGCCTGACCATAGTGAGGGCAAACCAAATGGGAAGACCCAAGACCCTGGTCACAGCATAAGAAAATCACTCAATAAAAAACAAACAAAAAAAATCAGTCATTCAGTGGCAGAACACTTTGGTAAGTTGACTGTTTCTAACCCCAGGATTGTACTAGTTCAGCACTGATGATATTCAGTAATGTCCAATTAGTTTAAATATTTCATTAACTGTCGATTACACTTACTTCTTAATTGAAGGCACAGTAAGAAGAAATTAAGCCCTAGTTGCACTAACTAGCACTGATTAAATCATAGTGGTGGGAATATTTATAGGGTCAGGGAGAATTAAGCAGCTGTCACCACAGCATAAGAGTGTTGATTAATCTATAGGTTGGCTGTATAATTAGAGATATACAGTATTAGTGATAACACCTACATTCAGGTATGTCTTAGAGATTGCTGTTTTTCCTTCTAATGCTATTTAACCTTCTCATTCTGGTGGCGTGCATTCCACGGTTTTTTACTTTAATGTCTGCACTGAAAGGAGGGGAACACAGTGAGAGTTCACAGGAAGTGTGGCTACTGAAAGAGTGAGAGAGAGAGAGACAGATCAGAGGGATTCTGGCTCATGTAGTGAGAGTAGAGTAGAGTTCCTTTTAACAAACACTATTACTATAAACTTAAAAAATGTCTTATTTACTTGGAAATATAAGCCTTATTGAATCAAGGGAAGTAAATAAGGAATTGAAACATGATGAAACAGTATCCCTCCAGCACACCCCCACCAAAGAAAAAAAAAGAATAAGATAGACACTGAGCCAACATTAGAGCCAAGTGAGGAAGTGATTGCATTTCTGAAGGAAGACTTTGAAAGGCTGCTTTGGGTGGCACTCAGCATAGGGATTTAACAGCTGTATTGTGCTGTACAGAAGTCAGAAGCAAAGAAGACTGATATTTGGCTATTGTAATGTGGGCCCAGACGAATGCAGTTGATCCACATTGCTCAGTGTATACCTAAATAACATTCTTCAAATGGATGAATTGAGATTTAGTTGCAGATTAGTAATAAGTATCTGGTATATTTTCCAGTGCTATCTATGTCCCCTTTCTCATGACATGCACTATGGGAGGTAAATATTTCTACTGCCAGATTTACAGCTGGGGTACTTGATTATCTCAGTTGCAAAAATATAACTGTGCATTCTATTTCTTTCTTTTGTATTCAGGAGTTCTTATCTTCTGCAATTCAGAAGTTAGTAGCATGGCAGAGAGCAACCTCAGGACTAAACATTTTGGATATGTTCAGTCTTTATGTACTCCAGTCTCCTGACACAGAGGTACTTAAAAACACTAGTGTTAGGTCTGGAAATCATCAATGTTTTCCTACGTACATTACTGGATTTAATGTATGCCCTTCAGAAAAAAATATTTACTTATATATGTGTGTGTATGTATTTATGTATGCATTTATTTAATTATATTTTTAAACCTATATACCTAAGAAGTGGTTTAGGATCATGCTTCTTGTTTTCAACTACAATCTAAGAGAACACAGTACAATATGTTACATTGAATCTATGCAAATTAAACTGCCTCCAAATTCAAACTGTGACAGTTGTAACCCACAACACCGTTGTTGTCCTAGAGAAGTTTTGTATGTATTGTCTAATATTGTTTGGTTAGTGTTTGTACACATATTTGCAAAGTGGGAATGACTGTAATTAGTAACTCTTGACATTTTGAAACAGACAAAACCTATTAGAACTCTGATGTTTGAAAACAAGTTTATTTTAGTTTAGTTATTTGAAGTTTTGTTATGTACATTTGGATAGCTAATCCAAAGTGTCATAGTGTGCATGTATGTAAGAATGGAATTATTTATTTGTCTGTTTATTTTACTTTGTTAAGTAATTCTAATGCATGCAAAAGACACTTTTTAGAAAGTCAGGCAGGGAAAACAGAACCAAACTAAATGTTCATCTACTATATACCAGTAAAGAAAAGCAGGTTCTGACAAAGACTTGACAATAGATGGCAATTTGCAATTTAACAATGTCTTCAGTGATTCATGCTACATTTGAACTGTGAACAATTTAGGGAGCAAGGCAGCTGATGAGGCCAGTGACACTGATAATTTTGTTGAATCTGATTTTATTAGAAGTGACGCATAGCAAAATGTTAGTGGATCAGGCATTTTATATATACATATCATTGATGCTAATGCTTAAAGGTGAGGTCTGGGATACAGTTAGGTTTAAGTGCTTGGATTAGCTTTAAGGTTAAGGTCAGAGTGAAGATTAAGTTTTTAAATGGCTTATGAGATGTTGTGTCCTGCACAGAATGGTGTGCGTCAGTGCTTGAAATTATAATTGTGCTTGAGTTTCACAGGGGATGCCATTTGAACAAGTTCATATGTTAGTACTAGGTCTTAGACAATCTTTCCTTAGTGAGAATCAGACCTTATACTGCTTGTTTGTGAAGTAAAACCTTAGTCATTTGTGCCCACCCCCAACATGGCTGGTCTATACAAATCACTCCTTATGGGGCACCTGAGTCTGTGCTGCTGTCCACACCTCCATTCTTGGGTGAGTTTGACATGGGAATAGTGATCATGTTTTTAGGAGGTGGGAGAAACCCCACAAATACACAGGTTGAACATACAAAGTCTGTACAGGCATTGGTCAGAGGTCAGAATCAAACCTTGTACATTATGCATTGAAAGGAAGAACTTAACCATTATGTCAACTGATGTCTAAGGTGTACATTCACAAGTTCGAAAGTATCTAATACAGATGTGTGTGTATACCTGTGATGCAGTGGTCTCTGTAATCCCACTTCTAAGATGCATAACTACAGGTCACAGATTTCTGTAATGCAACTGGTTTGTGGGCCTTTCTTAATGCAGTTTTCAACAAAATGGTCTTAGGTTAATTGGTACTCTTCTATGTGTGTGTGTTGACATTAGATTTGTTAACATAGTTGTTCATCAATTTATCCTACATATAATAGTTTATGAAATTTCCTTTGATAGCTTGTGATATATGTACAGAGGTACCTTTTCAGTGACAGTGTAAGGCATTTCTGTGGCAATTCAAAATAAAACACAGCTTCAGAACCCATGTAGTGGGAAGCTACTTCTGCTTTGCCAAGCTTACACATCCACACCTGGTTTCACCTAAGCAGTGTAAGATTACTTAAAATATTAAAACAAAGACAGCTCCATGGTTACTAAGTGAACTTTTTAATTAAACAGAGCTATACATGCAAAACTACAAACATTTGCACCCTTCAGTCACATCTTCAGGTACCTAAATAAAATTTATTGAAATATGCACAGAAAACATTGAAAAATCAAAATAAGTGTTTTTGTCTAATTAAAATTAATCTTACCTTTTAGATAAGAAAAAAAATGCAGGAGGTCTGAAAAATTAGAATATAAGGAGCAAGAATTCTCAAAAACTAGATGTCTTCAATATTCCAATCATAAGTTGCATTTCAGTGCCGGACATTTTCAAATCTAATGAGTTAAACTCATGTAATCCTAGACTGACATGTATATTAAGGTCACCCTGCTAGCTAAATTCCAGTAGTGCCGAGATGTAACACATTATCTTCCCCATATAGTAAATATATATCACTGTACCACATTTGTTTAATGAACTCCATTTTAGCAATGTACTTACTAAGTGGCCTTATTTTATTTTACTTGATTCTATTTTGAATAAAAAGACATGTATTTATCATGTACTGCTAAATCTGTCATTCATTTGGAAATAAAACATGCATATTCATTAGAAATGTGTTCTTTTGGAGTAATTAGCTGAATAAATGTATTAGATGTTCTAATATATCTGCAGAAATTACAGTCACTTATCCTTTGCTGTTTTATTTTGCAACATGCAATCTCCTCACATTGCTCTGATTTAGAAATTACTATTTAAGATTCTGTACAACACATAAAAATTATTTTTTGTGCCTTACTGTTAGATTAATTTAGTTTAAATAAGGTATGGTTTATAGCTTTTGCATCAAAATATTAACTTGAATTGATTGTTTGGGAATGAAGAGATTTGTCTGCTTTATCTAACATTTATATAACATTTCTACTAGTAATGATTATGCTTCTTAATCAATTTCATTTTTATATAAGAAGATATATGAGGAAAGTTATGAATTATTAAACAGAATTATGTATCTACCTACATATGTATGTATCTATCTACATGTCTGTGAATCAATCTGTCTATTTATCCGTCTGTCTGTTTATCTACCTGTCTACCTGTCTACCTGTCTGTCTATTTATCCATCTATTGGTCCATCTTTGATAACCTCTGTAGAACACTGCCCAAAGCATCAATTTCAGGATGAGCCCTGGAAAATGAACACAAGAAATATAATTGTAAAGATAGTACATTGTTTATTGTGTTTCATACAGTTACTAGAAGAAGACAAAAAAGCAAATGCATAAGATAGCTAAACTTACATACAGTGTAGTGACACTGCAAACATATAAAGGTCATGCAAAGAGATGTTTGAGGTTATGAGAATAAACTTTAGAATGGTGTCATTTAATTGGTTTAACTGTATAGTTACAAATTAGTAAGTCTCATCTTGTAAGAGATAATTAAGTCTGAAGCCTTATGGTTTGATACCACAGAGCAAGTATAAACTTTGGCAAGTATCATCAGTCTGAATTAAATAGTCTAACTGCATAGACAAATAAATAAACATGCCACTGTATTATTGATAAAAATGAGATAATTAGGGGCTAAAAGGTGAATGTACTCCTTTTGTGTGATCCCATGGGGACAAGCATTGCGAAAATTTATAGCAATTTTTTTTTGTGACATTTGTCTATTGGAATTCAGAAGCCATGATCTACATAAGGTTTTGGTATACTGTGCCCCCACCAAATTTTGTTTTTTCTTTTCTTTTTCTAATATTACTTTGTGTCAATTTCTGTAATCATTTGCCCTCAAGAGTCTGTTCTAACTGTGGGATTACAGGTTCACTGCAGAAGGAGATTGTCTTATTTGGCATTTCCGAACAATGAAAACTAACAGAGGCTAGCGTAAACAAATTCAAGGCAATTTCTGCACTGGGTTTGTTCTCCTCTCTACCCTCCCTTCACTCTGTCTGTTATTAAAGTACCATTGTTACGGCCAGTGTATGGTACCATTTTTAAATTTTGAATGTATGGGTAACAACACTACTTCACAGGTCATAGGTAGAACTTCTTAAGAGCATTTTTTCTTGCCTTCTGTTTTTTTTTTTTTTTTTGGCCAACTGACTGAATACTCCTTGGTAACATAGGGGTACAAAGTTATACACTTTATTTGCAATTATTTGCATGTTACAAACTATCAAACATTTTGTAGTAGGATAAAGTCTCTTTTGCCCATACCTTTTGCTATGATCTTATGGCTGGAATACCTGCTAAGTATTCATTCAGCTGGTACATTGTGAGCCATGAAGCTCCACTGTCATCTGACTACATATAATCTCCCTACCAGAGCACTTACATATTGTGTACCTTTCCCATAGCTATTGCAATATTACCTTATCATGCCTGGCGTTTCTGTGGTTGTTCTTGTGTCTGTAAAGTATAGGAGACGGCTCAGCATATACGTCTTGCATTGTGGGTTTGTTGCATGTTAACAGGGATTATTTTTTTTCTAGAGGGCTACACCCACTCACTGGGAATCCTCAATGGATTTCAATATTTTTAGAACCATTCAGTTAACTAATTTGTACAGAAGCTATGGTCAATGAATGTTTCATAAACCTGTTGCATTAAATTGTTTAATAAGCTATTGTTAATGATTTGTACACAGACTTGATGATTTACCTATAATACGTAGCTGTGTGGTCACTTCCCCTTACCACTGCACTCAAGCCTAAGGCTCCCCAGAGCATAGTTGATACATTGGTCCTACTGGGAGTTCTGGCTGGCTTGCATAGCAATTTCACCTTTCTTAGAGTTCTTTACCAAAGATATATCCTTTTCTAATTTGTCTTAATATAATTTTCTTCTGTTATCCAGATGGATAAACTATTAACAATATCTCCCTCTCCCTCACAGGTCTTGTCCTTAGTTTTCCCCATCCCAGCTCATTAGTCGAGCAGAGGTAGTTCTGCACACACTGTGCTCAAGAAAAGTAAAGACCAGGAAAGAGAAAAGACTTCTAAAGAAAAAAAACTCTGTGATGTTTTAGGATCTAAAAGCTGTTTCCGTTTCCAGAGTGAACATTTACTAAGGGTTCCTATTTTGTTAACTCCTGGATTTAAATATTACGAAAGTCTACAGCAAGTTTTTCCACAGTTTCCTGTTAGCATTCAAAAGCAGTACTTTACACTTATGTTTGTCATTCTGCCAACCCACACACATGTATTTATTTATTTATGTATTTGTTTATTTTTCTGCTATTACTTTGGGCCAGTTTCTGTAGTCATTTCCCTTCAAGGGTCTATACTCAGTCTACAAACTGCAGAATCACTTTAATACTACAGGAGGAGATTGAATTATTTGGTGTCTCTTAACACAGTGACTGTCCAAGGACAGACCTGCTCTGCACTGCCTTGCTATGCTGACAACACTAAGCATTCCTACCCTACCCCAATCCTACCCATGCCAGCATATTTATATTTATACCCCCTTAGCCTCCTTCCTCCTTCATCATCCAGTACAGATACTTATTTTCCTAATTATTATAACCCCAACTCCATTATAATTATCTGCTAAATTAAGCAATCTCCCAAACTCTCTCCACTCTACACTTCCATTTAGAAAATCTTTCTGGGAATATCAACATTCTCTCTCTCTTCACTGTCCTTCTCAAACTTCAAACAGCCACAAACTATTCCACATTTACTTCCTCACTATCTTTCAACTTTTCAGCCTCACTGTTTTCCCATCAAACAACTTACAGTTTGCCCGTCAGTCATTCCTGTTCCCCTCACTGCTCTCCTTGACTACCTTCCCTCCATAGCTCCACCTTATGGCAATACACCATCATTGCTCTATTGAAAACATAAGAATAAAGAAACGATTTTAGGCAACTGATTACAAGAACCATAAGATGATATGCCATCTGCACCTTTAAGTAGACAGTCTTACAACATTCATGCCTTCTTTTTCAAGCAGTTAATAGTGCTCATCTTCCAAACTGAGCACAGCTGTACATGATAATCCTGGTGTAATTTGTGTTGACTCATCCAATCATAAATATGGCTTTATCAAAGGACAATCCTGTCTCTTTAACCTTATTAATTTCTTAAAAAAAAAAAAAAAAACTGAAGCAGCGGATAGTGGTTATGCATTGCAGACAGTATATCTAGACCTAGCCAAGACCTTTGACACTAATCACCATGCAAATATTATTGATAGACTTGTAGACTTGAATATAAATTCTTATAGTGTGCGATGGATAGCTAACTGGTTGTTTAACAAAACCCATGTGATTAGACTAGCAGGTGCCACTTATGAAAGCAAAGCAGTTACCAGTGGTGTACCACAGGGCTCAGTTTTGGGCCCTCTCCTATTTGGAATATATTTCTCACACCTTCAGGCCAACTGTTCTGGCCTATGTCTAACTAGGTTTGCAGATGACTGTAAATTTGGTGTTGTTACTCAATTTTCACCTGACTCACAATTACTCCAACATGACCTAGACCGTGTTAACAATTGGTTGGTGTCAAATTAAATACAAAAAAAAAAAAAAGTAGCATAGCTCATTTTGGTAAATCAAACAATTTAACTTACTGTAGAGGATATACATCCCTCCAATTAGGCATTGATGTAATGAATATGTGTCCTCTTGTTGCTAATTCCTTATCATTTGGCAATCATGTCTCCACGGTAGTCTAGAAAGCCTTTTATCTGGCTCACATAATTTCCAAAGGTATCTCCACTAGATCCAGAGAAGTCTTAATTCCCCTTTACTCATCTTATCAAACCCATTATTGAATATAATGCACTTTTTTTCATGTACTTATCTAAACGTATCACACAACTTGAGAGATGTCAGTGATGCATAACTAAAAAGATCAGTGACATCAAAATTCTTAGTTATCAGGAGAGACAGGCAGCTCTTTCTCTGCACTCGGTCTCTTACAGACTCTTCCATGAAGCTTTATGTCTAGCCTTTCATACAGTGAAAAATCTAACCCCATTTGATCTCCTAATCCTTCGCAGAGCTAATGGTGCATCTAATTCTAAGTTAAAGGAACTAAACCTTCACTAGCAAATAAGGTGGGTTGGTGTGATAGATTCATATCCCAATGTATCACCACTGGAACAAACTTCTAGTACATGTTAAAGAGAGGAGCATTTTTGCCACCTTCAAGGTAAACCTTGATAACTGGATGGGCAGCCCCAAATTTGCTTCTGGTCTATCTTGTCTTGCCCTCCTTGAGGCTAGATGTATCATCTGAACAGGTTTTTGGATAGGACTGACACAGTCTGCAGATGTGTAGTACTTACCTATGAACTGATGAGTCCAAGACTACTCTTAAAGATAGTTCAAGTAGTCTGCAGATCAATTGTGTAGTACTTACCTTTGAACTGATGAGTCCAAGACTACTCTTAAAGATAGTTCAAGTAGTCTGCAGATCAATTGTGTAGTACTTACCTATGAACTGATGAGTCCAAGACTACTCTTAAAGATAGTTCAAGTAGTCTGCAGATCACTTGTGTAGTACTTAACTATGAACTGATGAGTCCAAGACTACTCTTAAAGATAGTTCAAGTAGTCTGCAGATCACTTGTGTAGTACTTACCTATGAACTGATGAGTCCAAGACTACTCTTAAAGATAGTTCAAGTAGAATGCAGATCAATTGTGTAGTACTTACCTATGAACTGATGAGTCCAAGACTACTCTTAAAGATAGTTCAAGTAGTCTGCAGATCACTTGTGTAGTACTTACCTATGAACTGATGAGTCCAAGACTACTCTTAAAGATAGTTCAAGTAGTCTGCAGATCACTTGTGTAGTACTTACCTATGAACTGATGAGTCCAAGGCTACCCTTAAAGATAGTTCAAGTAGTCTGCAGATCAATTGTGTAGTATTTATCTATGAACTGATGAGTCCAAGGCTACTCTTAAAGATAGTTCAAGTAGTCTGCAGATCAGTTGTGTAGTACTTACCTATGAACTGATGAGTCCAAGACTACTCGTAAAGATAGTTCAAGTAGTCTGCAGATCAATTGTGTAGTACTTACCCATGAACTGATGAGTCCAAGACTACTCTTAAAGATAGTTCAAGTAGTCTGCAGATCAATTGTGTAGTACTTACCTATGAACTGATGAGTCCAAGACTACTCTTAAAGATAGTTCAAGTAGTCTGCAGATCAGTTGTGTAGTACTTACCTATGAACTGATGAGTCCAAGACTACTCTTAAAGATAGTTCAAGTAGTCTGCAGATCAGTTGTGTAGTACATACCTATGAACTGATGAGTCCAAGACTACTCTTAAAGATAGTTCAAGTAGTCTGCAGATCAGTTGTGTAGTACTTACCTATGAACTGATGAGTCCAAGACTACTCTTAAAGATAGTTCAAGTAGTCTGCAGATCAGTTGTGTAGTACTTACCTATGAACTGATGAGTCCAAGACTACTCTTAAAGATAGTTCAAGTAGTCTGCAGATCAGTTGTGTAGTACTTATCTATGAACTGATGAGTCCAAGACTACTCTTAAAGATAGTTCAAGTAGTCTGCAGATCAGTTGTGTAGTACTTACCTATGAACTGATGAGTCCAAGACTACTCTTAAAGATAGTTCAAGTAGTCTGCAGATCAATTGTGTAGTACTTACCTATGAACTGACGAGTCCAAGACTACTCTTAAAGATAGTTCAAGTAGTCTGCAGATCAATTGTGTAGTACTTACCTATGAACTGATGAGTCCAAGACTACTCTTAAAGATAGTTCAAGTAGTCTGCAGATCAGTTGTGTAGTACTTACCTATGAACTGATGAGTCCAAGACTACACTTAAAGATAGTTCAAGTAGTCTGCAGATCAGTTGTGTAGTACTTACCTATGAACTGATGAGTCCAAGACTACTCTTAAAGATAGTTCAAGTAGTCTGCAGATCAGTTGTGTAGTACTTACCTATGAACTGATGAGTCCAAGACTACTCTTAAAGATAGTTCAAGTAGTCTGCAGATCAATTGTGTAGTACTTACCTATGAACTGTTAAGTCCAAGACTACTCTTAAATATAGTTCAAGTAGTCTGCAGATCAGTTGTGTAGTACTTACCTATGAACTGATGAGTCCAAGACTACTCTTAAAGATAGTTCAAGTAGTCTGCAGATCAGTTGTGTAGTACTTACCTATGAACTGATGAGTCCAAGACTACTCTTAAAGATAGTTCAAGTAGTCTGCAGATCAGTTGTGTAGTACTTACCTATGAACTGATGAGTCCAAGACTACTCTTAAAGATAGTTCAAGTAGTCTGCAGATCAGTTGTGTAGTACTTACCTATGAAATGATGAGTCCAAGACTACTCTTAAAGATAGTTCAAGTAGTCTGCAGATCAATTGTGTAGTACTTACCTATGAACTGATGAGTCCAAGACTACTCTTAAAGATAGTTCAATTAGTCTGCAGATCAGTTGTGTAGTACTTACCTATGAACTGATGAGTCCAAGACTACTCTTAAAGATAGTTCAAGTAGTCTGCAGATCAATTGTGTAGTACTTACTTATGAACTGATGAGTCCAAGACTACTCTTAAAGATAGATCAAGTAGTCTGCAGATCAATTGTGTAGTACTTATCTATGAACTGATGAGTCCAAGACTACTCTTAAAGATAGTTCAAGTAGTCTGCAGATCAATTGTGTAGTACTTACCTATGAACTGATGAGTCCAAGACTACTCTTAAAGATAGTTCAGGTAGTCTGCAGATCAGTTCTGTAGTACTTACCTATGAACTGATGAGTCCAAGACTGCTCTTAAAGATAGTTCAAGTAGTCTGCAGATCAGTTGTGTAGTACTTACCTATGAACTGATGAGTCCAAGACTACTCTTAAAGATAGTTCAAGTAGTCTGCAGATCAGTTGTGTAGTACTTACCTATGAACTGATGAGTCCAAGACTACTCTTAAAGATAGTTCAAGTAGTCTGCAGATCAATTGTGTAGTACTTACCTATGAACTGATGAGTCCAAGACTACTCTTAAAGATAGTTCAAGTAGTCTGCAGATCAGTTGTGTAGTACTTACCTATGAACTGATGAGTCCAAGACTACTCTTAAAGATAGTTCAAGTAGTCTGCAGATCAGTTGTGTAGTACTTACCTATGAACTGATGAGTCCAAGACTACTCTTAAAGATAGTTCAAGTAGTCTGCAGATGAGTTGTGTAGTACTTACCTATGAACTGATGAGTCCAAGACTACTCTTAAAGATAGTTCAAGTAGTCTGCAGATGAGTTGTGTAGTACTTACCTATGAACTGATGAGTCCATGACTACTCTTAAAGATAGTTCAAGTAGTCTGCAGATCAGTTGTGTAGTACTTACCTATGAAATGATGAGTCCAAGACTACTCTTAAAGATAGTTCAAGTAGTCTGCAGATCAGTTGTGTAGTACTTACCTATGAACTGATGAGTCCAAGACTACTCTTAAAGATAGTTCAAGTAGTCTGCAGATCAATTGTGTAGTACTTACCTATGAACTGATGAGTCCAAGACTACTCTTAAAGATAGTTCAAGTAGTCTGCAGATCAATTGTGTAGTACTTACCTATGAACTGATGAGTCCAAGACTACTCTTAAAGATAGTTCAAGTAGTCTGCAGATCACTTGTGTAGTACTTACCTATGAACTGATGCGTCCAAGACTACTCTTAAAGATAGTTCAAGTAGTCTGCAGATCAGTTCTGTAGTACTTACCTATGAACTGATGAGTCCAAGACTGCTCTTAAAGATAGTTCAAGTAGTCTGCAGATCAATTGTGTAGTACTTACCTATGAACTGATGAGTCCAAGACTACTCTTAAAGATAGTTCAAGTAGTCTGCAGATCACTTGTGTAGTACTTACCTATGAACTGATGAGTCCAAGACTACTCTTAAAGATAGTTCAAGTAGTCTGCAGATCACTTGTGTAGTACTTACCTATGAACTGATGAGTCCAAGACTACTCTTAAAGATAGTTCAAGTAGTCTGCAGATCAGTTATGTAGTACTTACCTATGAACTGATGAGTCCAAGACTACTCTTAAAGATAGTTCAAGTAGTCTGCAGATCAATTGTGTAGTACTTACCTATGAACTGATGAGTCCAAGACTACTCTTAAAGATAGTTCAAGTAGTCTGCAGATCAATTGTGTAGTACTTACCTATGAACTGATGAGTCCAAGACTACTCTTAAAGATAGTTCAAGTAGTCTGCAGATCAGTTCTGTAGTACTTACCTATGAACTGAGTCCAAGACTGCTCTTAAAGATAGTTGAAGTAGTCTGCAGATCAATTGTGTAGTACTTACCTATGAACTGATGAGTCCAAGTCTACTCTTAAAGATAGTTCAAGTAGTCTGCAGATCAATTGTGTAGTACTTACCTATGAACTGATGAGTCCAAGACTACTCTTAAAGATAGTTCAAGTAGTCTGCAGATCAGTTCTGTAGTACTTACCTATAAACTGATGAGTCCAAGACTACTCTTAAAGATAGTTCAAGTAGTCTGCAGATCAGTTGTGTAGTACTTACCTATGAACTGATGAGTCCAAGACTACTCTTAAAGATAGTTCAAGTAGTCTGCAGATCAATTGTGTAGTACTTACCTATGAACTGATGAGTCCAAGACTGCTCTTAAAGATAGTTCAAGTAGTCTGCAGATCAGTTGTGTAGTACTTACCTATGAACTGATGAGTCTAAGACTACTTTTAAAGATAGTTCAAGTAGTCTGCAGATCAGTTGTGTAGTACTTGCCTATGAACTGATGAGTCCAAGACTACTCTTAAAGATAGTTCAAGTAGTCTGCAGATCAGTTGTGTAGTACTTACCTATGAACTGATGAGTCCAAGACTACTCTTAAAGATAGTTCAAGTAGTCTGCAGATCAATTGTGTAGTACTTACCTATGAACTGATGAGTCCAAGACTACTCTTAAAGATAGTTCAAGTAGTCTGCAGATCAATTGTGTAGTACTTACCTATGAACTGATGAGTCCAAGACTACTCTTAAAGATAGTTCAAGTAGTCTGCAGATCAGTTGTGTAGTACTTACCTATGAACTGATGAGTCCAAGACTACTCTTAAAGATAGTTCAAGTAGTCTGCAGATCAGTTGTGTAGTACTTACCTATGAACTGATGAGTCCAAGACTACTCTTAAAGATAGTTCAAGTAGTCTGCAGATCAATTGTGTAGTACTTACCTATGAACTGATGAGTCCAAGACTACTCTTAAAGATAGTTCAAGTAGTCTGCAGATCAGTTGTGTAGTACTCACCTATGAACTGATGAGTCCAAGACTACTCTTAAAGATAGTTCAAGTAGTAGTTTGTTTGACCAGTAGTGCTGACTTACTCAATAGGCTTAGAACATGTTGAGTTATGAACCTATTCTCATGACAGAGTATCTTTAACTGTAATCCACTTAGAATACTTACTGCCATTCTCACTACTGACCATGATTTTAGCAGTGACATATCTTTATTGCACTACAATAAACCACTAGAGAAGTTCAGTAGATGCACCTCTCATTCCCTCACCGTCAGACTTGAAAACACAGCCCAAAGTCTGCATCCACAAGTATTATTGTCCCCAGTTCCCATGATAAGAAGGTAATACATTGTTCAACTTGAAGTGGTACCAAAGTGCTTCTCCTCAATATAAAATATGTGTGCAATGTCTACCAGCTTATAAACATATTAAAACATTAGCTTTCCATATTCTGGGTCATAAAACATTACCTGGCTCCTTCCTTCTGGCCTCCCTTTCCCCTTCCTCACCCTTTCTTTGCTTCACTCTCATCACCTTACTAATCATATCCCCTCTTCCACAACTCAGCCACCAAGTATCACTTCCAACATTACAGCAACAGATACTATTTCTTATATCTACCACAACAAAACAAAGGGTTAACATCATTTATATTAATGCCCATACTCCAAGTACTAAGAACAAAATTAATTGCTTTAAATGTTGGTTACCCAATGACAAATCACTTGAGATTTCTGAGACTTGGGTCAATATGCTGCAGTTACTTTCACAGACATTAACAACTACCACATTTACTAAGACCACCATCTTAGTCAAAAGCATTAGGTGGAGTCTTAGCAATAAGGAAGCATCTTAACATCACTACACCAAGTAATTGCTAAACAGCTCCTGGCAGTAGAAAGTGATTCCTACCAACTTCTGATCATTTCCAACTTGGTAATGGCTGCAATGACCACATTTAGTACATCTTCTAATGACAGCATTTTATATCCCTCCATCTTTCCCACAAATTCTTTTTGAAAATGTGGTAACAAATATAGTACAACGTACTGTCAGAAGCAAGAAGATCATAATCTTGGGGGATGGGTGTATCTATTAGAGGAAGCCACATTAGTACCTTACTCTCACATAACAGCCTCACTCAGATGTTTAACTGTCCCACCAGACCTAACCATTAAACAAGTAGGCACTCATATTACCAACATCCAAAATAGACTGACAAACATGACTTGCTTACCCAGAGATCTTGGTGACCATTTCCCTTTACAGGGGATACTTTCATTCAAATCCCTCTGAGCACTGCCTGTTACGACATAAAGTTGGCCTATATCAAAATCGAAGAAATATGAACTGCTCTCTGATATAGTCAGGCTAGACTGGTCTGAACTACCACACTTGCCGCCTTTTAACTTTTTTTCCAAATCAGTCTTTAATAAACACTTCCCAAATGCTGTACAGATAATTATGTACCCAAACTGCCCTTGGCTAGGCACCAGCATAAAACAGTTCATCAAGTTCAGGGAAAAAGCATGCACAGTATAGAAAACCTTTCAGAATAATCAAGATTTCTAAGCTTTGCCTGCTTTGTAATGCACTTGTAAACTAAGAAAAAAAGTCAAGTCCTCAAAACTTCACACTAAGCTACATATGTCAGTAGTTCAGCCCAAACAGTTTTGGGGGTATAATTAGGGACATAGCATATTTCAACAATAACTCATTTAGCAATAATAACAGCACAGCAAATACAAACATACTTGAGGATTTTTAAATGCTCATAAACACTCCTCTTAACTAACCCAGCAGTCCTAAACAGTTCTATTGAACAATATTTATCATAACTTCTTCATCCATTAGCCATATCTTCACTAACCCATCTACTTGCATCAAAGCATTTCCAAAGTTACGTCAGTAACTGATTTGCCAACAGTCTCCAACTGGGATACCCATTTTATTTCAGAGAAATTCAGCAAAGTCTGTCAAAAAATATTAAAATACTTGTCTTTGAAGTGTTGAAGAATATAGCCCTGACTGCAACCTTGACAATATTAGATCAATTTACATCTCAGGAAACTGGAAGAGTTAGGGAATGGTGGGTGAGAGACATGCCGCATACACTGGCATACTTGCCTGGAACATGACGGGTTGTTGGCTGCACACCTGCAGTGACCTGAAACTTCAGGGGACTGGCCTAGACTGCTCTCCAGGCCCTCAGCACAAGAAACATGATTGAGTCCACCTAAGCCAGTATGGTAGCCCTTGCAGGGGCATGTCAGGGAGTATGTACACCTCTGATTTGGGGATATAGATGGACCTTCCACGATGATAACTTAGCCCACATCTCCACCAAGGGGTGGGTTTACACTACAGAAGTAAAAATGCCTTAAAGTCTGCTACAGTAATGGCTCCAAAATCAGATCTTTTTTCAAAATAATTTTTATGAATGTAATATGTAGACCAAGAAAAAACAAAGAAACCAAGATAACAAACGTATCAACTATGATAATTTGATATATAAAACCATAAAATACAGAATACAAGCTATTTACACTATGTACATGTATTGTATCCCAGAGTAACATACTGAATATAAAAGGATTCAATCCATATCTCCATAACTTGGTAGTAGATTCATCAGATTCAATATACATGAGAATAAATATATTTAATGAAAAATGTATAGGAAATGGAGAAATAAGTTTTGTAGAAGTAAAATCATAAGTATATAATCAAGATAAGCTATCTACTACTATTTCCCAAGCTTTAATTGCGTGTTGTGATTCAGACTGTATGCTTTGCAATTATTTTGAAAGCTCTATAATGTTTCTGGGTCAGGCTAATGAATTCAGGCCTGTCAACAGATAAGTTACACCACTTTCTGGTCATATAACATTTTATAAAAAATATAGAATGCCACTGGTATCAGACAAACCAAAAAAAGTATATGCTGCAGCAAAAAAAGTTGTCAATTGCTGAGAGTAGGGTAAAACTCTTTAAATTCTTTAATAGTCCACAAACAAACAGTATAGGTAAGCACTTTCCTCAGACCTTAATACAAAGACAATTAATCAAGATGCATTTATACATTACTACAGCCAATGATGCCAATTTAGTTAATGAGGCAAATTCCTTTTCCTAAGAACAGGTTTTAAAGAGACGGCACTGTTCAGACCTGGAGGGGCATACGCTTTAAAATCAATTATCCATCTGAGTTACACACATTCTGTTTCATTACTCACATCACCTTTCTTAAAATTTCTAAGATTTTTTATAGCACTAAGAATTTGAAACTATGGTTGTCTCCTGTTTCTAGGACCTGCTTTGCCAGTGCATTAGTCAGTTTCTTATTACGTATATCATTAAGATGTTCCAGTACCCTCTCCTTCAACATACGATTAGTTTTTCAACATAGAAACATTCACATAGTTTACATTTAGTCATATATATTATGTTTCTAGAGGAACAATCTGCATAGAATGAGAGTTCTATAGGCTCCTTAGAAATGGGATGCATCACCATACAAACTGGCCAAATACTAAGGCAGGCTTTGCAAGCTCTACATGCATGAGATCCCCTTCATTGTGATACAAGATGTTCCTTGCATCTGTTCTGCTTGTAACAAAGTGTCTGACTTATTCAGCAGGAGTTAGTAGAGTTTGTGAGGTAGTGAAAATAAACTGACCCATCTTGTTAGTAAGTCCTAAAATAAGCATGGTAAAAGACACTACCCCCTAGGTTTAGTTTTAAAAACTGTAAAAACCTGAAGCAGTGACTTTGGAGTGGACATTGAGAACTATACGTTGGAAATGGAATTGAGGTGGATTCTGAGATGCAGAGCGGAGCTTTATCCCGGTCTTAATGACAAAGTTAGTATCCAACCCATGTTGAAAAGAAGGAGATTAAGTAGGTTTTTACATTAATCCATGCATTTACTTTTGGGGATTGTATTCCAAAAATTTTTTTTAAAAATTTTTTAATAACTTTTTAAATATATATTTTCAAATACATAATATATTCTTAAATGATTGTACACATAGTTTATTATGTAGTGACTTACAGTAGTTTGCTATCGATTTAGAATTATTTATTTTTTAGCTAAGTAAGAATGTTAGATAGGGTCTATACATTTATGGTCTCTTTAAATAATTATATTATATGTTGATTGAATGATTGTTCAGACCTGTGTGAAATGTATTTAAAGACTGTGGTTTTAGAATGTTTGTTACAGTCTGAAGAAGCCGTGTATGGTGAAAGCGCTTACTGAGTTTGCTTTATGTGAATAAAGAACGTTCCTGTTACAATCGTTGGTACTGTGTTGGATATATGAAGTGAATTTTGCTTTGCTATGGACTTTTACCTTGCTGCTTATACCTTGTTGGTGATACTACGGAGATTTGGTAATTAGGAAGTTTTTCACAGGCCCTCACGTTCCGTTTATGGTATTGACTTTTACTAATTATCATAAATTGGGTATAAAGCAATTAGTTGTTTCTCATCTCCATTGTTGGCAAAAGATTGATCATAATTAGACCAACTTATAGCATTGATATTATTTTAATATATCATTTATAGAATGAGGATATACATGTGAGCGATAATAGAGCAGATGACTGATTTTGGTATAGATCAATTTTATTTAAATAGCCTTTCTTGAGATGGAAGTAGGAGTTAACTTAATGTTAAATAAGTTTAAGTAACTTTTAGGCCATTCAAAACAATCATAAAGTTGAAATGTCGAAGCACCATTCTTAGAATGAAATTCCCAAATCATACTGTTTTAAGTAAGGCAAAAACAATAAGATCTGTCATTGAATTGGTGATTAAGATGTTGGGATTATTATGAATAAGTTAACTTAGCCAAGGCTTTTGACACAATCCCCCACTCAGGCATCATTGAGAAACTCACCCAGCTGGGAATAAACCTATATGTCACTAGATGGGTAGTCAGCTGGCTCACTGACAGAATGCATACAGTCAAAGTTGGGGTTTTCATCCCTACCAGCAGACCAGTTACCAGTGGTGTACCACCTGGATCTGTGCTGGGCCCCCTACTGTTTGGAATCTATTTCTCAGAAGTCCAGGTGAAAATAGATGGCCCGTAGGTTACCAGATTTGCCAAAGACTGCAAATTGGGGGCAATCATTGAGTCTTCTAATGATGTTGACATATGTTCCGAGTGTTAGTGAGGAGCTCTGCCTAATGCATATTGGAATCTTGTTCCAAAGCATGGGAAGTCTCTGTGACAGGAATCTATCCCTCCAGAACATCCTATGTATTGTTGTGGTAAGGTTTACATTCATACATACATACATACATACATACATACATACTACAAAAAGAGTTAACACAGATAAATGATTGGTGCCAAAGCCACAGACTTAAACTAAATGCAAAAAAATGTGTTATCATTCCTTTCAGCAAAGGGGAAGTCTCTGAAAATGTCAATATTAACAGTACCCCCCCCCCCTTAGCTTAAACCCTGTGGTGAAAGATTTGGGAACACAGGTTGACAGCAACCAAAACTCCGATCACCATGTGTCCACAGTGGTAAGAAAGGCCTTCTATGTTGCACATCTCATAAGTAAGAGCATCACATCCAAAGTTAAGAATGTTATAACTCCCCTGTACTCATCCCTTATCAGACCACTAATAGAGTACAATGATACCTTCTGTATGTACCTTACCAGACACCTGCAGCAGCTGGAGAGACCTCAGAGTTTTCTCACCAAGAAAATTCAGGGCCTTCAACAGACAATTTACATGAACAGACTGAAGGCTCTGTCACTGTACTCTTTATCTTATAGGCTGCTGAGAGGCGACTTGTGCCTGGCCTACAGAGCAGTCTTGGGCCCAGCCCTAATGGAAATGCTGCACATCTGCAAGTCAAGTGGGACAAGATTCACTCACTCTAGGGATCTTAACCTAGCCTGTGACATTAACAGGACATGCTGGAGAGACAGATATGTCTCCCAGAGATTGCAACTCCTATAGAACAAACTCACAATTCACGTAAAACAGAGGTCCTCAATGATCCTATTTAAGCGTAACTTAGACAGCTGGATGGGAGACCATACATTTACCCTAGGGGTGTTATCTACGTCCCTCTTGGATAAGGGCAGTGGGTGCTGATCATAACCTCATGCTGCAAATATAGACCATACAACTTGGTCAATAAGGGAACAAGGGTATAACATGGCCAGGCTTATAAAGATCCTAGGGCCAATATCTCAGTAACCTCCTATGAACCTATGAAACAAATCAGCTATACCATCCAAATTAATTGTTTCAATAGTTTTTGAAATTGATCTATATGATATTTGAACAGCATGTCTATTTTGGACTTCTTAATATCTTTGTGCTTTAAGAAAGGGATGGCAAGGGGGTAACAGTTATAAGTTTTAATGCAGCTGTGCTAATAGTGTCCACAACTGGCTCTTGCCTTGTGAAGAAGAAATGGACTGGGAAGAACTTTCACCTTGGCAGGGACATTTGGGCCAATAGTCACAAGGAGCTCATGGTTGTCAGATAGTGAGGTGCACAAGAAATACAAATAAAATACTAAAACACTTAGATACCAGTTTAACCCAAATACCAGTAGCATACATCCAACATTCCTGAAGATGTGAACCAAGCAACTGTCTAAGCCTCTACCACATGCTTTTAACATCTGCATCATCACCCTGAATATTCCTCCCCAATTCAAAATACTCTCTGGCCCTCTGTCAAGTCACAAAGGCATTTGAGAAATTCTGTGCACCTTTATGACCACTTGAAAAATATGGTCTTCTTATCGACTCCCATTATGGCCTCAGAAGTGGTCATTGTATCCTTAGAACAATTTTTAGTGACAGATAAAAATGCCTCATCCATGGAAAAAGGGCTGGCTTACTGAAGTCACTTTTGTTGACCTTTGCAGTACATTTGAAAGTGTGGAACATACAATACTACTAACTGAGCTAAGCTTGCTAAGTTTCAGGACAAACACACTTAACTGATTTAAAAGCTATCTGTGTAACAAAGATTTCCTAAACAGACAGGCAACCTATATCCAGACAGTGGCAGCTGATTTGCTAGAATCCCATAGGGCTCCATTCTAGGTCTCATATTATTCCATCTATTTATTAAAGAGATCACCAGTAATATTTCACAAAGTAACATACCTCTATGCAGATTATATCATCCTAAACAGAAAAGAAACATCAGCAAAAGCTGTTTAATCTTCACTTCAATAAGGGCTTCTCTTCCCTATGCAACTGGATCGCCAGCAACAAACTCTCATTAAATGGCTCAAAAATAGCAACAGTGTTTTAAGTACCCCACACAAACTTTCTAAACCCACCCCTTTGCATACACTGAAATCCTAAGTAACCCATTTCTACAGTAGACAAGTACATGGACCTAGGCCCAGTATTAGATCAATCATTGCCATTCAAAATCTGCACTGACTTAAATGTTGCAAAGTTTACTTCTTAGCTTAAAACCACCTACTACATGTCAAATCAGCTTAACATGGAAACTAGACAGGCCCTTGCCAAGAATGTCTTCATACCAAGACTAGAGTATGCCCTACGAATCAACTCACTCTACTCTGCTAGCAATGCCAAGCAAATGCAGACAATTATAAATGGCATATGTAGTTTTTATTAGTCACTTATAGAACATCTTTGTTTGAACCCACAAAAAGCAAACTGGCTACTTGTTACTGCTAGATGCAGTTTTCTTTTAACATCCCTTATACTTAAAGTACTGAACAATGACTTCTGACATTCTATTAGAAGTCAACTACAGATAATATCCTAGTCTTATTTACTCAGAAGTCAAGACAATGACACTTGCCACTAATCAGACCCCACATTTTGATTCTTCTCTGGAGACAAAAACCTTCAGCAATATCATTCCAGCTAAGTGGGACTACCTTCCCATAGAACTTTGACAGATAATGCAATATCCTTTCAGGAAAAAGCTTGTAATAGACCTTAAATGCTCACACAGACATACCTGTCTTTTTGACGAGGGTTAATTTTCATTGCATACTAACTGACTATCTTGCCTCCCATACACTGTCTTTTATCTCTGCAAAAACAATTTCAGTGAGTGTTTCACTGCCCTGGAGGGAAGCTCTTTAGCTCTAAATATGTAAATAGGTAGAAAAGGCTAGCTGTTAGAATTTAGCTGTGAAGAATATTGGGAAGTCTGTAATAATTAGCCTCACTGGTATGTGAGTTGTTTGATATTTTGTATAACACAGGTTGTTTCCTTATTTATTAAGTCAATGTAACTGAACATATGCTACTTCTGCTATACTTCTGGGACACCATGCCATGGCAACCCAGTCATGGCTGAAAAGGGTCCTCAGTTGTTTTCTTATTTATTAAGTCAATGTAACTAAATGCATGCTACTTCTGGGACACTGTGCCATGGCAACCAAGTCATTGCTGAAAAGGGTCCTCAGTTGTTTTCTTATTTATTAAGTCGATGTAACTAAATGTAAGCTACTTCTGGGACACTGTGCCATGGCAACCCAGTTATGGCTGAAAAGGGCCCTCAGACAAGCCCACCCACCAGATCAACAAAGAATAGAAACCATGTTATCAGTGCATTATAATGTGAGTGTCATAAAGGTTTACTCTCAGTTCTGTTAAATTGGGTTTTAGTGTGTTCAGTACAGAGGTAGTGAACTTTTTCCCACGTCCCCATGATAATAATGCTTATGCCAGAGATTTGAAGATTGTAGGTTACCACCCCCACAATTAGATCACCATTTTTCTGCTTGATTGAATGCAGATATAGTTTGTGGCACTGCAAGTTAGCACAATGACACCCAGCACACTAGGGATAGCATTTCTCTTTCATCAGTTGTTATCCAGTTAAGTAGTCTGGTTTGGAGGAAAATAAAAAGTACCCAGGCAAAATCCATACATAATCCGGTAGAACATGTAAACTTCTCATAGACAGTGACCAGAAAATAAGCTTGGACAATCAGCCCTGCAGCTGTGAAGAAGAGGTCATTTTACTGAGTCACTGTGCAGCTTTCTCACTATTGATACAGTTCTTAGAGTGTGGCACACCTGTCTATAAGACTTAGTAACATTGCAATGAAGTCTGCATGCTGCGAATGAGCGAGCCACTATTACTCACAGAAGCAGAGGGCGGGACCTGGCACCCCAAAACCTTCGGTGCCACCCCCAAAAATCCCATTAACGTTATTTAACACTTTGAGGCTATAGCATCCTGAGGTAGTTTATAGAGACATAGAGAAAACTGTCACTGGAAACTTGAGCTTTCTTCTCCCTGTATTTGTTATGGCAGACATTTGTCAAAATACAATGCTGATCTACTTTTGGACAAGCAGTAAGGAAAGCTCTTCTGCCACACTATAGCTTCTATCATGGAAAGGTTAGGATCAACATAAATGAACTATGGGAAACAGTGAAAAACACTCATGAAATAAATACACTGGTTTCATTCAGCTAGCAAGCACTAATAATCTAATGTGTCACAATTTAGGCTCATCTGAGATGGCACAGTCTGTGGTTTTATTATACAACACTTTCCTTTTGAAAAACAAGAAAATCAAGAAATCAGCTTACACCAAACAGGAGGCCCTAGCACACTGTCATGCAACGCATCTTGCAAGGACTATGTTTTCTTTTTATCACTTCATTGTGATAGGCATAACATCTGCTTTTTGTGAGTTTACTAACTATGACACAGTACAGCCTTAAAGTACATCTTACATGATGTTTCATTGTGGTGGGCCTACAATCTGTTTTTATGAGTTTACTAATGAAGACACAGAACAGATTCACAGTGTATCGTACATGACATAGTACACTTTCACGTTTGCTGTCAAACCATTGTGTCGGAAGACATTTTGCAGCATTTTAAATGTTCATTCTTTAAAGGATATTTCAGAAAATCAGGAGCGAGTAGTTGAATTATAAATCACATTAAAATCAGTAGTGACCTAACTAACAAACACAGGGTACATATAATGTACAAAATAACAGTTCTGGATATTTATCTTTTGCTTCCCCAATAAATGCACCCAAAATAATTGTCTAAGAGCATACTATTGTGCAGATGTTGCTTAAGTAAATGGCCTCTAGCCTTTGAGTGAAGCCGAATGGCATTTTTTTGTAGCTGGAACAAATTATTTAGTCATATACACTAAGGAATGTAGAACACAAAATAAATCTATAAAAGACACAATAACTGTACAAGTTGTTACAACTTCTATAAAATGGATCAAGTAAACATTATGTCAGGGAACAATTTAGTTTAAAAATGTGATCTATAACTAAAAGTTACATTTTATTTTTATGCATGCTGGGAAACCTCATTTGCTGGAATGGATTTGGCAAGAGCTTGCAGCATCTTAATTTTGTAACTGTGTCATTTTTTACAGTTGCAAAATATTTAAAAAATGTAGAAACAAACAGTGCTGCTTGCTAGAAAAATGGCATGTCTTATATGGATATGACAAGAGACAAAGAGATTGTATGCATATAAATATGCCAGTTCATTTAATTTGTTGACATAGCAGGATTCATGATTTGGTATATATCCACGCACAGGGATGCAGTATCATTTGTATAATAGAAAATGTGATGGCTTTTCATTAAAACACTTGCTTAAAGCACTGGTGGCATATCGAAATTTACTTCTTTAAAAACTATATATTATAATTCAATGTACCAAAGGTTGTTCTTAAGCTCTCAGAATGTGTTTGGAATGCAACTTTTGCTATACCATATTGCTTCCTACATGTCACATCTATTATTTGCAGCAGGAAGAAGAAACCTTTTGTATTTTTCTTTTCCTGTTTTATTTTAATCTTGGTAAAACAACACCTGTGGCCATATAACCTCATCCACCCCACCCAAAAGCATCTGCACTTTTCAAGTCCTGCCAAGTTTGTTGTTTCAGTGGAAAGTAGGAGCCTTATTGAGCACTGTCACCCAAAACAGATGATTATATTTTTAGCAAAGCTACCATATATAATAGATGGGTGTGTGTGTGTGGGGGGGGGGGGATTTCCCCACATAAGGAGCTGTAAGGGGCTTATTTACTGCCAAAACATATGATTTTGTGTTTCTGCATGGATTACTGTAATTACCTAAATATAATAAAGTAGTTGGTATGTCAAGGAGTTGTGAGTCAAGGAGCAGTAGGTTAACAGTGGTGCAGATATGCTCCCAAGCTAAGGTTGTGGATGTTGCATATGTCTATGCTCAGTTCTAGCAGGCTTCAGTGTTGCATTGGTCTGTGCTGTCTTCTAGCAGGCTTCAATGTTGCATATCATGTCTATGCTCTGCTCTAACAGGATTCAATGTTGCACATCATGTGCATGTTCTATTCTAACAGATTTCTATGTTGCATATGTCTATGCAGTGTTCTAGCAGGCTTCAGTGCTGCCTTGGTCTGTGCTGTCTTCTAGCAGGCTTCAATGTTGCATATCATGTCTATGCTCTGTTCTAGCAGGATTCAATGTTGCACATCATATATATGTTCTCTTCTAACAGATTTCCATGTTGCATATGTCTATGCTCTGTTCTAGCAGGCTTCCATGTTGCATATGTCTATGCTCTGTTCTAGCAGGCTTCCATGTTGCATATGTCTATGCTCTGTTCTAACAGCCTTCCATGTTGCATATGACTATGCTCTGTAATAGCAGGCTTCCATGTTGCATATGTCTATGCTCTCTTCTAACAGGTTTCCATGTTGCATATGTCTATGCTCTGTTCTAACAGGTTTCCATGTTGCATATGTCAGTGCTCTGTTCTAGTAGGTTTCAATTTTGCACATTATATATATGCTCTGTTCTAGAAGGCTTCAGTCCTTCTATTTTACTTGTGCAGAAGAATCACAGTACATTAAGAATCTTTGTGACATAGCAATGGTGTTACTACATGAGTATTCACAACTCCTCTGTATTATATTACTTTTTATATAGAAGAGTTGCTCTTAAAGGTAGGAAAACAAGGGTCCTGGAGAAGCAGCAGTGAGGACCCAACCTGAAGAATCATGTTAAAATAAAATATCTGCAAACTTACCTTTGCAAATGGCATAATAGGAAATATGTAAATTATTTCTGAAAAATGAAAATGTTTTGGCACAATGGCTTCTTTAAAACAGAACTTTGAACACAAGAGCAATTTCTTTTAAAGAATCATAGAAGCTGTCTATTGGCCTACAAGTGGCAAGGTACATGCACCAATATATAAGACCATATTTACTTTTTAATTTCTCCAAGTCTTTTGGGTTTTTATTACTGTGACGGGAGTGGGCCCCATTCCTAAGTCAAAGTATATTTAATGCTCATGAAATTGGTATTGTTTCAATCTTTGATGTCAGCCAAAAGTGCTCTTTGCAGCACCTTTAATGTGCCCAGTAATGATTCCTTCTGCAATAAGACCCATTGCTCCTACTACTATTGGAATTGTCTGGGTATCTTTTGTCCATATTGCACTAGTTTCTGCCTGAAAATCCTGAAATTTTATAACTTTGTGTCTCTCTGTATGCACGACACTGTAGTCAGTGGTGCAGTGATTGCAATGATCAATGCGACTTTTGTCTTATTTTCATGCACCACTGCACCACTGCACCACTGCATCTGGCTTTTAAGCATCTCTCTTTTGAACTGCTGGTAATGGGTGATCCCATGTGATAAAGACTTCTTCATTTTCTATGGTGCTTTATGGCTCGTTTCCAGTGCTTTTCAGTCACTTCAGTACCATAATGTTTGCACAATCCCCAATGCAACAGTCGTGCCACATTATCATGCCTTTCAGTATATACTCCTTCTGCTATTAGTATGTCGCAACCAGCAACGAGCTGTGCAACTGTTTCCAATTTGGTTTTACGAAACCTACATTTGTCTGTTTCTTCCACATGTCCAGTGGACTTTGTAAACCAATGTGTATGCAGCCCACTATCTTGGACCGCCAATATTAACCTTTCATCTCTTGGTTTGAATTTGCCTCTTCTTAACCATTCCTGCATTTGTTCCTGATTAACATGAGGTTCTTCCAGATATTTTCTATACTTGCAACTATATTTATGTATTTTCCACATTTCTTGCCTTCTCATCTGATCCTTCACCTTAAATACTTTCTTTTGTTTTTTGGCACATTCAGTTGCTGACTGATTTTTATCTACTTCTGGTTTGATTTCCTTTCCTGCTTGATGCCGATATGCTTCTGTTAGTTTAAGCAGAGAAGTCATCTTACATTTATTCTCCTCATGTTTCAAAATTTTCACTACTTTTAGGTCTTGTGAGGTCAGTAGATATGTGTAGAGTCCCACGATTGCAAATCTATACATATAATCAATTTCAAGGAGGCCCATCCCTCCTTCGGAATGGGGAATATATAATCTTTGTATGTATTGATTTTTATAAATCATTTGGTGAGCATGAAGCATCCTTCTTGTTTTCCTATCTAATCTATCCAACATATTTTGGGGTCAGTCAATCGCTCCAAAACTGTAAGTTAGGACAGGATGAGCAAATTGGTTTATAGCTTTAATTTTATTCCTAGATGTCAGTGCTGTTTTCAGGATTAATTTAAGTCTTCTGAAGTATTTCTTACTAAGTTTTATTCACATTTATTCATGTTTTATTGTTGATCCTTCATCAATTCCCAAATATTTATATACTCCTTCTTGCTCAAGTTCATTTATATCACATTTTTGTCCCAAACTGATGTTTTCCTGGCATTGTAGTTTTCCTGCTTTAAAGGTTGCTTTTGCACATTTATCAAGACCAAATGACATTCTTATATCATCTGAAAACGTTTTGACAACTTGCAGTTGTGCTTTCAGTTCCTCACCTGATGAGCTATACAGTTTAAAATCATCAACAAAGAGAAGATGAGAAGTCTTTACACTTTGTTGTTTTCTAGGAGCCAAATTATAGCCATGGCCTAAGCTGTTAAGTAAACAGCTTAATGGGTTATGGGCAAGGCAGAACAGCAGAGGTGAAAAAGAGTCACCCTGGAATATCCCCCTTTGAACTTTTATCCTCATTTATTAGTTTGGGGATAACACAGATTGTGACTGTACAATATTAATATAAACCAAACTACAAAATGAGTGTGTTGCTCCCTTATAGGACAATAATTGGCAGTAATGGTGAAAAGTGGACCTTACATATGACAACAAACCTGTATTATTTATATAAGTCCTGCCAGCAATATCTTCTTGTGCTTACAATAGTGATGTGTGAGTGGGCAGCTGGCCAGAGACTTGCAAATTTCCAATTTCTTGCAGTGACATTGCTGCCATGTACAAACTGCATACTGGGTCACTAATTCCCCGCAGTACTGTAACTGCTGTGTTTGTTCCTGGCTACGTTCATTGGTGACTGCAACCATGGAGTAATTATTGGAAAGAAGTTATGGACTCACAGGTAAAGACTGACCAAAAAAGCTGGTGCACCCATAGCAACAGCTATCTTGCTGACCAATGTAGCTACTAACCACAGGGTTGTGCCATCTTTGAAGTAACTGAACAGAGTGGTTTATAAGGAGTTGTTCTTGGTGGCATTTGAGCACTATGTCACCACAGACAGCTGGAACTGACAGACTTGGTAAAAACATTGTCTTTTCCGGCTGACAGGAGAGTCACTGAAAATATTTATGGATATAGAAAGAAATGAATACATGGACCTTACCAAGCTTAGAAAAAACTTTTAAAAAGAGCTGGCAAACCCCTGAGGTTCAATCATAACATTATTGTAGATCAGCCAGTAAGAACACAGAAGCATGAGTTAAAGCATATTTTAAAACTTTCATTAGAAGCTAATAGTGACAGTGATTGTATGTCTGCATGTATATATGTATATATTCTATTTCCAGTTTGTTAACAGAGATAATTTGACTGGGCTTTTGTTTCCTTTTCAAGAGAGTCCCTTGGAGAAAGGCTGCAGAAAAAGTTATATTTACAACAATAACGCACATATATCAATTAGACAGAAATATTAGAAAATGGAAAATACAAATTATTTGACATTGCTATACAGTAGTACTGAATCATCATATATTCTTAACATTAACATAGCATAGACAATCATGTTAATGAAATGTAATTGGATTAAGACAGAGCTATGAAGCACTGTTACGACTGTGTTTATAACTACTTTCAGTAGACTGCAGTCATAGCAGTGTGCAAGGAATATAGAATAAGTAGTGGTACATGGAGGGGACAAGATGTGGTTACATCAGACACATTGTACAGTACAGGACAGCTCATGCATGTACTACAGTGGAAGCATCACTTTTAGGTGGTGTGTTTTTGTTTAGGGAATAACAATTTAAACTGTGGGCCAAATTCATAAAGGATACCAGAAGGAGTAGATGATGTATAAACCTAGTGGTAACCTTTTTGTATTCAGAAAAAGCCCTACTTCTGTGTTTTAGCATGAAGACATGCAGTGGCCATGCTACTTACTAATGTGGTAGTGCAGCAGAGAGTCATATGCTAATTAGCCATGTACTCACTCTCTCTCTCTGTCTCCCCCAGCACTATCTCAGGGAAGGCATCTACTTGATCGGCCATATAGATTAGAATGGCCTCTCCTACCATGTCATGGTAGTGAATTGGCCAGAAAGGTGTGTTCAGCTATCATGGAAGAGGTAGGTTCTGCGGAAGGTATGGTAGGTATAGGAGGTGTTTGTACAAATGCATGTTAATGGATGATGTGTAAGTGTGGATGTGACTGTGTGTCTACCTGGGAAATAATGGAAGGGAAGGGATAGTAAAAATGTGTGTGCATCTGTGTGTGTGTGTGTGTGTGTGTGTGTGTGTGTGTGTGTGTGTGTGTGTGTGTATGTTTGTATGTGAATGAGTGCATGTGTTGAGTGCAACCTGGTGGGTAGGAGTCTGTATGTGTGTGTGCTTGTGTGTGCATGTGTGTTTGTGTGTGTCTGTGTGTGTGTGTGTGTGTGTGTGTGTGTGTGTGTGTGTGTGTGTGTGTGTGTGTGTGTGTGTGTGTGCGTGTGTGCGTGTGTGTGTGTGTGTGTGTCTGTGTGTGTTTGTGTGGGTGAATGGATGAGTGGCTGTGAGTGTGACTGGCTGGGTGGGAGTCTGTGTGTGTGTGTGTGTGTGTGTGTGTGTGTGTGTGTGTGTGTGTGTGTGTGTGTGTGTGTGTGTGTGTGTGTGTGTGTGTGTGTGTGTGTGTGTGTGTGTGTGTGTGTGTGTGTGTGTGTGTGTGTGTGTGTGTGTGTGTGTGTGTGTGTGTGTGTGTGTGTGTGTGTGTGTGTGTGTGTGTGTGTGTGTGTGTGTGTGTGTGTGTGTGTGTATGTGGGTTGGGGTGGCTGCCATGACTCCACACATCCCTAGCTTAAAGAGCAAAATCTACAACACTGTGTGAGGGAAACCACAGACCACCAGTCATTATCCTACAATGAAGAGTGTGGAACCATTAACCACCAGGGATTAATCTACAACAGACATGTGCGGGGGGACATTAACTAGCAGGGATTACTTTAAAAGCCTTATACTGTAGTGGCACTTAAACACTGCAGGGAGGGGGTTTAGTAGAACACTAAACACATGGGATTACTTTAACCACCAGGGATTAATCTACAACAGACATGTGCGGGGGGACATTAACTAGCAGGGATTACTTTAAAAGCCTTATACTGTAGTGGCACTTAAACACTGCAGGGAGGGGGGTTTAGTAGAACACTAAACACATGGGATTACTTTAAAAGTCTTGGGCCGTAACACCATGTAAACAGTACAGAGATATTGGGTGGGGGGCACTAAGCATCAGGAATTACTTTATGAGTATTGTGCCATAATAACACTTAAACACTACAGGGATTAGGGGAAGGGGAACACTACGCATCAGGGATACTCAATATGGCATGCCTTAAAAGACATATTTTAACAAAAGGTGTGGGAAACCACTAGACACTAGGGAAAATTTGCAGGCCTTAGAAGGCACTAAGCAGACCTAAAAGCCTCTACCTTCCCTCCTCTCACAAACAATTTAGTGGTCTGTACCACCACTAGGCAGAATATTGGCCCACAGATTAAACTGTTGCTCACTAAACTAAAACACACCACTTTGATGCTTCTCCTGTGTTACATGAATGAAGTGTACTTTACAGTCTTTGTAATCTAAGCACACGTGTTGTTTAATCCATGTTTCACTTCTCTTCATACTGCTATGACTGTAGTGTTTATCACTTGCTGTAGTAAACAATTGTAGGAGTATTTAACAGTTCCTTGACACCTATTTTTTTCACTGCTTAACTTGGAACTAAATGTCAAAGTACACTATAAGTGAAAGCACCTATTAGTAACACCACCACATTCTTTTTTTTAACATAAATGTCATTCACAATGAAAAGATGTTCAGATCTTTCAGTACTTGCTGGCTGCTACTTCATGGCTGGCTGAAATTCATCATCTCTTCCAATCAGAGTCATGAATACTTTTGACAACAGTATTAAATTTCAAAACTTGTAAGTGCTAGACCTGAAACAGTGAGGCAATGTGCAAAAGAGGAGACTTGACATACACTGAGTATAAGAGAGATGTATCTTGGAGTTTTACCTTTTCTCCAGAATATGGCAATAGCACAGCTAATTTATATAAGTAGTAGCATGGGGGTAGTACCACTGGTTCAAGAAAATAGAAATCAATTATATTTAGGTGTCTGACTGTCTAATATTTATTCCATGAAGTTATTATACCACTCTTAAGCAATCAAGTTACTGTCTTCCACTCTTCATATGCTCTCACAGTGGGGGGGGGGGGTTGTGGGGTGATAATTTTCACTTACAACCAGTGGAGGAGGAAAGGAGGGTTACCACAAAATGGGTTCCTATTAGTACAACGAAAATGCATTTTGTCGAATGCGTTTTCGACGATACATGTACAGCGAACAGGCAAAACAGCGAAGTGGCTGTTCAACGAATTCTTTCCCTGGGAAAGAAGTTGCTTGACCACTTTGTTGTTTTGCCGTGTTCTGAAGTGTAGTGTGGTCCCTTGTCCGGTATAGGTCCCGAGCATGATTGTGCAACAGTTACTGACCTTAGGGTTAGGGTGCGGGTTAAGGTAAGTGCATATGTATGAAAGTGTTTACTGTTTTTTATTTTGTGTTAGATGTATAGTTGAGTTACGTGTGTATGTGTTTTCAGTTGTTTACTTTTGTTTTGGGGGAGTAGAATTAGGGTTAAGGTAAGTGTGTATGTGTTTGGAACTGTTTATGTAAATGTCCGAGAGTTACTGACCTTAGGGTTAGGGTGCGGGTTAAGGTAAGTGCATATGGTTTAAAATGTTTACTGTTTTTTTTTTCCGTTAAATGTTTGGTTGGGTTATGTGCATAGTGTATTTAGTTGTTTACTGGTTTTTGGGGGCGGGTATATTTAGGATTAGGGTATGTGTGTGTTTGGAAGTGTTTAATGTTTTATTTTGGGGGGGTTGGAACAGCGATTTCTTTCCCTAGGAAAGAAATCGCTGTTCTGTGGTTTCGACATTTTCAGCTTTCCCTGAAAATGTGTTGATGAAACATCGTTCGCTGTTTTTAGCATTCGATGTTGCAATATCGACCCCCACAAAACACTGTGTAAACTTCCTTTACTCATTACCTAACAATAATATCAGAACAAACCGTTACCATAAGATCAATGTGACGTTTGAGCAATAGTTTAAGTACAGTGTATATTTAAGTGAAAGCATTCCTTGCTGGCATTTCACGGCATTGGCTGCCGCATTGTTGAACATGCTGATGGGGTATTTCTGAGGCTTGGCCACTTAGGGAGACTGGAAAGCATAAGTGTTTTTACTACCTTCCTTTTTTTTTAAGTCTCTTTGACCTCAGAAATAATATGCCAGGGTAAACCTATGGGCTAGGCTTGTAAAGGCTCCAGGGCCATTAGCCTAGTACATACCCATGAACCCATGAACCTATGAAAATCAGGGCTGTAGCCTCTATTGGTGGTACAGAATGATGCAGCCCTCCAGCAAAAATGTTGATGTACTACATTTTTGTGATGTTTACCATTAGAGTGCAGTGTGCTTGCATTACTGTACTATTTACATTTTTAGTTAAATTATTTGAGCCTTTTTTCCATTTTTCCATTATTGATCCATTTTTAAATCTTAATTGCTTGTCATAAGTAGCAGAAGGAACTCAAGAGTATATTTTCTTAATTTATGGCTAATGTTGCACCACTCCACTAAAATGTAGCTACAGACTGGTTCATTTCATGGCATGAGTCACATACAATATAACAATTCAAAATAGCACATTCAGAACAAGCAAGCAAGCAATCAGACAAAGAATGTGAAGCGGTATCACTTTCCGGAAGGAAATATCTTACACTGCAGTAATCTGTCAGTTAATTGCTCTGAATTTTAATTA
This sequence comes from Protopterus annectens, assembly GCF_019279795.1. Taxonomy (NCBI): domain Eukaryota; kingdom Metazoa; phylum Chordata; order Ceratodontiformes; family Protopteridae; genus Protopterus; species Protopterus annectens. The sequence goes on along the minus strand of NC_056747.1, from coordinate 1,068,460,814 downwards.
AAGTATTTAGATCTCTTCTCTCTTTCTTTAGTGACACATTTAAGATGGTGTGAAAGTAAAACAGTAACATGACATTATTTCCTAAAATCTAAGATAAAAAAAAAAAGAAAAACAGACATCTTCTGTCATGGGTTATGTCAATTATTTGGGTGGCAGAAAATTGAACCTATGTAAATTGCCAAACAAAAAAGAAGAAAGAAATAAATGATACAAAAATGTATCGTCAGTTTTGAAACTTAATATATCACTAACTTAAATATTAGCTTTCAGCTTGAAACAACAGCAGTATAGCATAATAAGTTTTTAAGTATTTGGAAGTCAAAGTTCAACAGTACTAATAACTAAAGGTAGCCTTATTAAGTCTTTTGCTGAAATCTAAATTCAGAAACATTCTACAGAAGAGTCATTATGCACTGAATGACACTGCTACTTCATTACTTACTTTACAGAATTTGTACAACCACTTGCATCTCCTGTCCTAACAAATGTCATGTGCATTAGGTGGGATGCCATGTCATTTCACTCAGCTTTTCAGCATTGAAACTGTACAGCCCACCCATGTTGTACATTACGAATATAGATAAAATGCAAGTATTCTCAGGTTATTCATAATCTTGAAATGTGAATAAGGAACATCATTTTCTAAATCAGTCAAGCTTTGCATCAGGATTCTAAAGCCAATACAGTCTGTAACATATATGTCTTTAAAAGTGAAAGAAAGAAAAACAAAATGTATTATGTGGAAAATATCAAAACACCAAGAATATGTAAGGCTGTACTGTAGTATTGTGTTAATAAAATTCTGCAAGTAACTGGATTCTAAAGATATAGAGCTAAGTAAAGCAGCCTTTTCAAGATCATTTGAAATCATTGATTATTGTATCAACTACAGCTATTTACATGCATGCTTTTGATGAGGCTGTCCTTACCTCCTAGGCAAGCAATAATGTCCAACAGGGTGTGGGTTACTGTGTAGATAAAGGAGGAGGGCCTCTACACTCCTAGTAGGGCATTATTTACACAGTAACACATACCTTGGAGGGCATTATTATGCTTAGAGAATGGATTGAATCAGTATTTACTGTTATTCCCAATGCATGGGGCACTGAGAATATTAGGGAATTTTTGACTATGAGAAATTGGAGTAGAACTAAGATAATGTTGACATGCACCCTTTTGGAAATAATTTTAGAGAACAATGTTTTTATTTTTGGCAAGGAATTCTACTTACAGAAGGCTGGCGTAGCTATGGGCATGCCTTGTGCAAACAGCTATGCCAACCTATCCTTGCTGCATTGGGAACTAGAAAATGTGTTATCAAACAACATTTTTAAGGGCTGCATTAAATGGTATGGATGGTTTGTGGATGATGTTTTTCTGCTGTGGGATGGGTCAATAGAAAAGCTGATAGAATTTATAGTTGTTTTACATACAACTATAATTTTTTTTTTAAAATGTACATATAAATACTCACAATATGAGATTGAGTTTCTAGATGTTAAAATTAATAAGATGGAACTCAATAGCATACAGACAGATCTTTATAGGAAACCAGTGAGGAAAAAGAATCTATTACACAACAGTAATATGCACCCTAATCATGTAAAAAAGAATGTGCTGAAGGAACAAATATATAGAACTATGAGGTTATATAATGATAGTACTAGATTAGAAACAGCACTTGTAGTACTGAAGCAAGATTTTTTTGAACAGAGGGTATAAAGAGAGAGAGGCAGATGTATGTATTAAGGGAGCATGGAAAGAAAGACAGAATAGATGTAAACCATACTATGGTGAAAATCTGATGAATGATGAGGTACAGAGGATAGACACAGATAACGTCTTGAGAATACCCCTACCATACTCAAGTCATGTAAGCAGGGTCTGTGAGATGATTATTAAGAAAAATTGGAATATTTTAAGTACAGTCGAAGAATTAAAAGGTATTATAGGGGAAGGACCCCTTTTCTCCTTTTGTAATAATAAATCTTTGAAGAGGCATTTATGCTACAGATCAGATAATGTGAGGAAAATTACGTCTGATAGGCTTGGGACATATGCATGTAGAAATTGTACTACATGTAACCAAATTTATATGGGAAGTCAGCTCATACACCCATTACTAGGGTTTCAGATTGATTTGAATTTCTATGCTGATTGCAGGACTAGAAACCTGGTATATTTTAGCTTTTGTATGACATGTTATGTTTTTTATATCAGAAAAACTAATATGTTAAAGGACAGGATATTAGAACACTGTAGAGATATTCGTAATGGTAATGATACCAATGCTCTTGCACAACATATTATGAAAGAAGGTGGCAATCATACTTTAAAATTTCTTGTGTTAGAAGTGTTGGAAGAAGGGATTAGAGGTGGAGACTTATAAAAATAATACAGAAACAGCAGAGCAAAATGGATACTGAGGTTTCATGCTGACAAATTTCCAGGTTTAAATAGTAAAGTTTTGCTTAAAACTTTCTTGAAAGCCAGACCATTACAACACTGAAATATTTGCTATTTCATTAAGTGTGGTTGCGTTTTATCTCTATGTTGTGCTTTTTTATGATCTTTTTAATGTGACTACACTGTGTTTTTAAGTGGCTGTTAATAATAATTGAATTAATTTTATTGGCTGATTATGCATTTAAAATGAATGGATTTTTATTGCTTCAGTAGTTTGATGAAGCGGTTAGTTAGACCGTGAAAGCACTTACATTTATTTTCAATAAATTATCTTGGTTTGTATTCTGCCATGCTTAACCGAGGTTTTATTTATTTTTTCTTTATCTGTAACATTGTTGTGTTTACTTTTTTATGACTATATTATTTTTTTTATATTGTTGATGTAAAATAGTTCCTCCACCTAATGTTTCAAACTTGCTGTAATATATATAAATGGTGTTAAAGGAAGTAATTTACATTTAAAATACAGCATTTTCATAAAATATCCAGATATTTCCTTCATTTTTTGGTCCCTTACTCCTAAAATCTGTGGTTTGTTGCCAGTCATTAGGTATTAAAGTTACTAAATAATGACATATATTTGAGTTTCAGACTTTATTTCCTTCAGAAAATGCATGCTAACACAAATGTTGTTATTCAAGCAATTTTCTAATTTTATAAGAGCAATATTTTAAATATTCCTATTTTTTGAGCCTTATCCCCCTTTATTTTAGGCTTTACCCAGATTTTTTGAACTAAGAGCTCCAGAGGTGTACAAACTTCTCAACTGCGGCTGTCACTAGTCAATTGATCTCTCTTTCACACACACACACACACACACACACACACACACACACACACACACACACACACACACACACAAATTTCTGCTTTCATGCATGTAAGTACACATACACATACAGACAGAGACATAAACACAAATGCATACACACATACACACACATTTTTTTCTTTCTTTTTATGTTTGTTTTAATTTTACACTTGCTAAACAGAAAAGCGCTGCTTAGCGAATATATAATAATGGCTCAATTGCCCTCACTCACACTTTCATGCATGCATACACTCACACACATTTTTCTTTTTTTTCTTTTCTTTTTTTTAGTTTACGCTTGCTAAACAGCAAAAGCGCTGCTTATCGAGCATAAAATAATGATTTGATCGCTCTCACTCTCACTTTTAAACATGCATACACTCTCATACAGACATAAACCTCACACAAACTTTTTTCAGTTTATACTTAATAAACAGCAAAACCACTGCTCTGCAAGTGTAAAATAATTGCAGCTGTTACCTTCCTAACAGTGCAAGCTCCACAGCAGTTTAATACGCTGCAGTGATGCAGTAGACTTGTTTTTCAGTGGGCATTCTGTGCACTGTACCACCCTGCAGGGTGCCAATGTACAGGTTGCCCATTCTTTAAAGTGTACTAACATTGTTCCAGGTATATGTAACCATGAATTAGGACCAAATAACTTACAGGTGCCTGTCTGAATGGGTGATATGCTGGACATTTCATATAATTCTTTACTATATAAAGTGTTCTGCTCCAAAGGTGGTTGATCTCAAAAATGAAAGAAATACATTTTGCAAACTACCTACTTTTTCCTTACATAAATTGTTCTTCCCTACCACACTGTGGACTTACTCTTCTGAATCCCAACCAGCCTTATCACAGATCTTACTTGGAACATACCTGACCACATGGGAAGGGGATCTATATTTTATTTTATTTATATTTGTTTTTCAGGGTAAAATACTGATCCATATTAATCAATTTCAGGCTCAGCTCTGGTAAAATAAAAAAAAAATTCACAAACAAAAAAAAACAGAAATGTAAGCAATAACAGTGCAGTTCAGATTAGTTACATAAAAACTGCACACACACACACACACACACACACACACACACACACACACACACACACACACACACACACACACACACACACGCACACACACACATATATAGTCTACTTCTATTCATAGAAATTACAATCTGTCGAAGAACAGAAATACGAACCCAATTTTGTGAAAGTGCATTTAAGCGAAAATGTACTTTCATGAATCACACTTCACCGATGCACCAAACACCAGATATTGCGTACTACAAACACATTTTTGCAGGAGGTAAACCCCCCTGCTCGCCCCACCCCCACTAATTAAATATACTAACTCTGAGATCGCACTACAGTGGGGAAAAGGGAATATTCCTTTATCCCCACAGTACTGTGCAGCGGTGAAGTGTGATTCGCAAAAGTGCATTTTTGCTTAAATACACTTTCACAGAATTGGGTTTGTACTTCTGTTCTTCGATAATATATACATATATATATTGAGAAGTAGTTTATTACGAGCCATTGGTGGAGCTCATGTAAGTCAGACTGGATTTGGTAGTGATAGTTGGTGTGAGACAGCCCTGACTGGTAAATGAGCATGTCACTATAGAAGATGAGTGGGAGATGGGGGAGGTCACACAGAAATTTGACAATGAATATGGAGAAGAGGAACTAGTAGGATATGCTTTGCGTGCCTGCAGAACATGATATTAATTTCCACTTTCTGTAAGTTGGCATGAAGTGCTGCAGGTTTAGCTGTGGTGCAAACACCTGGCTGCACTGTAACAGAACAGAACTGCTCTACCCTCCGTCCATCCGCAAGCTTCACACATCAAGATTAACTAATGCAAGTAGTCAGGTGCCAGACATGGAATGCAATAGACTATGTCCCTAGTGAATTAAGCAGAGCTAACATCTTTGCATGCTAAATTTCCCTTTGACCTGTGGTCAAACAGGCAGTGCAAGATAACTAAAGAAGCCATTTCACCCAAGTAGTCAGTTGTATTGTTATTAAGTATGTTTGAAATTATTTACTCTTTCCTTTGAGATGTCCGTTATTTAAGCCATACATACTTTCAGACTAGTTTTCAGTCTATCACCTAAGCATTCATAATGTAGAGGAGTTAAAAGAGAAAAGCTCTTTTTGATGTACATATGACACAGCATTCCCTCTCTTGGTGCAGTACTTGGAGGTCAGAGGTTCAATCATTATTTACTCCACTGAGGAACTGAATTCCTTGTAGTATACTTTTGAACTGGAGGTCTGGTGGTATACTATATAAAGAGTGAAAATGCCCTACTGGTTCAAAAAAAAGATAGAATTTAACAGCTTTGCAGATACTAAAGTTCCATGTCTTTTCAGGGGCTTTGATGCTCAGTTGCCACCCCTCACTTTTCCAAAACTTTTGACTAAATGTGACTTTAACCTTTAAGCTCTGTTTTCTAATTAATGCATATTTTGACAGGTTTGCACTCTTTATGTATCAGGTCACTATTCTAGGTTTGATGAAGAAATTATAAATTTTATTAGTGGTTGGACGTCTGTGTACCTTGTATTTTCTCTGCAGCTGAGTTAGAGGTTAGTGTGCAAAATGCGTGATGCTGGTCCTAATATATGCTACATACATACATACATACATACATAGTTACATACAAAGGTACTGTACTGGAATTTTAAACTCTTCAATGTGAGACCTGAAACTTCAAAAAAGTATGTGCGATCTGTGGAACGTAACAATAAAAGTGCAAATTTCACTGTTGCATCTCAGAAGCATAATTTGCAGAGGACAAGCCCCACTGTATCCCTGATATCAAGGCATGCATTCCTCCACCCCTGCTTTCAGAGCCAGATCATGGTCAAATGGGAATCTAGGCAGGATAATGGACTTGAGCCCCCCTACAAAGCCTTTCCAGTGTTCCATTACTTTTATGTCTCTCCCCATTTGCCATAAATACTGTACACTTTTCAATGTGCCTACAATTTTTCTACTTTACTTTCACAGTGATTAAAGAAATTTGATCTTAAACCTTTATTTTAAAATGTTTACCACAAACATCAATGGTCATTTGCTTGACAAAACAAGACTCACAATGAAAACAGATTTATTATGAGCAGCAATAAACTTTTCTTCTCTTGAAAATGCACATTTATATCCCCAGACATCCTCCAGCAAAGCCCAGCAATTTTAGTTACATTATTGACTGTATCCTTCTCATATATCTGTGTCAAAAAATAGTAACAAAAGTCACAGTTCAAATTTGTTTCACACAAGTACACAGTAGCCAAAATATTCCAATTGAATTCATACACATGTCCACTAGTCTTGCAAACCTAGATTGAAGACCGTGTCAGAACTACAAGATGATAAGACCATACAGGTACTTTACCCCTCCTAACTCCACCAGCAGTTACAGCCATTTTGTTGACTGTGTATTGATATGAAAAATAAATCCATTATTATCATCATCAGCTCCCTTTTTCCCATTTTTGACATGGGGTCGGGGTGTCATGTTAACTGTCGCCATCTCTCTAGATTCAGTGCCACATTCTTGCCTTCTTCAGCACTCATGCCTGACTGTTGCAGATCTTTTCTCACACAATCCATCCATTTCTTTGCCGGATGTCCTCATTTCTTCTTACCTTTTTCCTGTCTGTCCCAAATCATTTTCACCAGGTTGTCTTCTGCTTTTCTGCACATGTGCCCAAACCATCATAATCTGTTCTCTTTGATCTTTTCTGCAATTGGAGCTTTGGCTTCTGCTCTCATGTCCTCATTTCTTCATGTGACCCACAGTGGGCATCCTATCACCCTTCTCAGGCACTTTGTTTCCATCACCTCTGGTTTTCTCACATGCTCTGACTTTACTGTCCGGGTTTCTGTACCATACTGTAGTACTGGTTACACCACGGTTTTGCAAACCTTACTTTTCTACTTCATTGGCATTCTTTTCTCATATACTACACCTAACACTCTATGCCATTTGATTGCAGCCCCTCTGATTCTAGCTCTGACCTCTTCATTCAGACTACTTTTCTCCTCAACCATCCCTCTCAGATACTTGAATCTATTAACTTCTTCTGCTATCTTCCCTTCTATCTCAATGCTCGGCTTCTTCTGATTTCCAAAGTTTGCTGCCATCACCATTGTCTTACCTGTACTTAGTTTCATTCTATCTGCCTTCAGTTTTGCATTCCATTCTCCTATTCTTTGCTGAAGTTCTTGATCATAGTCTGCCTGTAATGCCACATTGTCTGAATATAGCAACTTTGTTGATCCATCCCCTCTGATTTGTTTGCTAATGTAGTCCATCACCAGTATGAACAACAGTGGACTCAGAGCTGAACCCTGCTGCACACACATTCCCACTGGAAACCCTACTGTGAGACTGAGCACTGCATGTACTTGAGTCATTGGATCCTTGTACATAACCTACAGTAATTCTACCAATGTTTTGGGGACTTTGAAACACCACAGTACTGCCCAAAATAACTTTCTTGGGACCTTGTCATATGCTTTCTCCAGGTCTAGGAATGCCCAGTTGGACTCTTTCCTTTTCTCAAGCTTCCTCTCAACTATCTGTCTCACTGCAAACATCAGGTCATTTGTGCTGCATCCTGATCTGAATCCAAACTGCTCATCTCCCATTGTACTTTCTACTGCTCTGTGTATCCACTTATCAATCACCCTCTCCAGAACTTTCATGCAGTGTGATAGGAGTTTGATATCTCTGTACTGTCCACAGTTATGGATGTCCCCCTTTGTTCTTGTGCAGTGGCATGAGTAAGCTTATTCTGCAGTCTGGGATATGCCTTTCTCTCCACACTGCTATCAGTACCCTCAGGAGCCACTTCTCCCCTATCTCACCCAATATCTTTATCATATCTGCTGTGACCTTATCTGAGCCTGTTGCTTTCCCTGACTTAATTTTCCTTAGTGCTATTCTTACTTCTTCTAGGGTGGGTTCCTCTTCTTCTCTCATTGCAGGCTGTGTCTGGGGTAGTACAACTTCAGTGGGATTTTCTTCATTCATAAGCTTCTGGAAGTACTACTTCCATCTGCCTTTGATGTCCTGTGGACTAGTGAGCAGGTTGTTTCTGGCATCCCTTATGAAGAGTATCTGACTATCTTATTTATTTTTCCATCTTTGCTTTGTAACCTGATATAGTTTTCTTGTAACACCAACTGAGTCCCTTTCAAGAAGCTAGTGGATTACTTATTATGCCCTATTCTTTGCTATTGCTAAAGATGAAAAAATAAATTACATGTACTTAATTAGTAGCTTGGGATGAACTACATAAAACTGTATAAAGATCACTAGCATCATACTACGAGTGTAAGAAATATTAGCTACCTGACAACATATGCTAACTGAATATGCATGATGTCTACAGAAATAAAAGTTACCCAAGTAATTCCACATTAAAGAGAACTATTACTAATGCAGAGGATGCTGCCTGCAAACAACTTTGTCATTCAGAGCTTCATTTACAGATACAAAACCTGCTGCTCTTGAAGAATTAATTGGGTATGTTACATTAAAAAACTGGTGTGCTGGTGACATTGCCATAAGATTTCTTCAACTATACCAGCCATGCCATAGTAAATGGTTGGCAAACAACAGCAAAGGTCTGTAGTTGCTAGTCATGCAGTCCTGGAGATCATTAAAGAGCCTAGCCCAGTTTCCCAGTTGTTTCAAAGCACTGTCTGGTTAAGTGACTTGCTCAATATCACACAATAGGTAAATGAAGGAGGAAGGATTCAACCCTACACCCTTGCCACAAGAAACAGCTTATTAATAAGTTGGAACTTTAGTTCTCTGCAGTAACCATCAAAATAACTTTTTTTTTCTCTAATTGCTGACTTATAAAAGTCCTGTATTAATGGACTTTGGATCATTCATTGGTGAATTTCCTTTCATTGTGGATTTATAACATATTCTGTTTGCATGGGAATGTAACAGCAGCTGGTGTCTTTTTGTGGTTACTACACTGAACTTGATTTAAGATTCAGTCTTGGATTACAGTGAGTCTATTCAGAAGACAATTTCTGTTTCATATGTACTGTTGAAGCAATTTGTTTGCTATTTGCTACTCAAACACCATGAACTGTAGTTTTTTTGGCTTATTTTTGTTTTCACGGAGGTTCTCCTTTTGGATTCACAGATTAACAATGCTGCCTTGTTAGCATGTTAATATACTTTTAAGGATTTAAAGTGAGTAATCATGGTGTCCCCTAACACACACATATCTTGGAGTGCACATTCCAGACTTACATTCTTTTGTATTGCCATTAGCAACTGCACTCTCTTTAGCAGAGGAATCTTGTAAATTATACAGCAGAAAGAGCTAAATAATAATTCATAGCAAACTAGTGCTGCTCTGTTCTGCTTACCGATGATCCTTGCGTCAGTGTGACTTAGCGTGCTGTTTTGTTTTGTTACCATCTTGTGAACCAAAGGCTTTGTACTTACTGTTGAAAAGTAGCCAATGTCTTTCTTCTCCATTGGTATTATAGCAGGGGATTTGGAAATCTGACAGAGGCCGTCTAAGGGCAAGAGATGCAAACATAGTCAGCTTACACCCGGCCAATTATAACCAGATCAAGGACAATTCAAATAATATACAATGACTCCTTGAAAAGAACTCTTGTTATGTGTGTTTCATAAGCTGCCTTTCTTCATATAATCTACCAGCATGTTCCAAGATATGCAACATCTCTTTGAAAATATCTTTTGTGGCATCTCTTTCATAAACTGTTTTTCTTCATATAATCCACCAGCATTTTGAGCATAACTTCTCTGCATTTGCATTCATATGTGGAGACACAAGCACTGAAGTACTTTTGATAAACATTTTGTCTGGGAGAACAAAGCTCCCACACCCCATGCACTTTGTTTACACAATACTCTTAAATATTATTAGACATCTGTTTTTTTTTTCCATAACTCAGAGACAAAGTCACCACCAATTCAGAATCTTTGTCTTACAAAAATGTTCTTTGAAAATGCAACCATTGAGTTACTACATAAATCAGAAAGTAAGAAGGTGTTTTGCAAGCACACTTATGGTCATTAAGGATTCTAGCCTTGAAAAAGTAATAATACCACTACTGAAAATAATAATAATAATAATAATAATAATAATAATAGTAATAATAGTAATAATAATAGTAACAATAATAATAATGATAATAATAATAGTAATAATAATAATAGTAATAATAATAATAATAATAATAATATAATACTAATTATTAGTAGTAGTAGTAGTAGTACACAAAAGGCACTTAAGCATGTTGGTCACACTTTGTAATAATTCATCCGCCCCCTGTGATTGCTCTAAGGCATATGGAGCTGCAGATTTGTAGCAATCTGAGAGGAGGAAAACACATGCTTACACTGCCAGAAACTGGTAGAGAAAGATGACAAGTGAGTCTTTCAGAGTCATTGACAGAGAGAGAGAGCGAGAGAGAGAGACAAAGACATAGGCCTGTAAGCAGAACAGTAGAAAGTGAATTGAAAGGCTGAGACAGAAATCTGGGACTGCTTTTGTTTCTACAAGAAAAGTGATCCATGCTTAAAAGTCTTTTTATATTAAGTAAAATGTATAATTCTACATCCTTGAGACAGACGAGTTTTCTTGGTTAACTGAGTTACGTAAGTACAGAAGATGGGTGAATGCATGAAATACTTATTGTTTGAGTTAAATCTCGAAAGATACTAATATATGTGCATATATATATATATATATATATATATATATATATATATATATATACATATATATATATATATATATATATAGGTTCATAGGTTCATAGGTTCATAGGTTCATACTAGGCTATCTGCCCTGGAGCAATTATAAGCCTAGCCCGATTCTGTATGGCTTACGCCACCCCTTGATTTGAGTATACTGTGCCCTTTTTAAGGTTTAGTTTACTGTGCCTCTGTCTAATAGTGACACGGGAGTAATCCCTGGGACAAATCTACGATCCCCCATCCACTTATCGAGATTCTTCTTGAAGAGATTCAGTGAGGTGCTCTGCCTCACATGAACTGGAATTCTATTCCAGAGCGAAGGGAGCCTCTGGGTTATGAACCTGTCCCTCCAGCAAGTTCTATTTATTTTTGTGCTGAGGTTCAAGTCCCACGAGCGTGTGGCTCTAAGGGATTTAGATTTACTGAGGTGGAGCATGTCATTAATTCTGGATTTGACATAGATTTGTATGTCAGGCATAGATTGCCTCGAAGTAGGCGGTATGCAACTGAGTAGAGCTGGAGTTTTTTTAACCGAGCAGCATATGGCATCTGTTTGAGACCCTTGATCCTCTTGGTGAGATACTTTTGGGGTCTTTCTAATTGCTGCAGGTGTCGGGTAAGGTACATCCCAAAAGGGGCATTGTATTCTATGATGGGCCTGATGAGGGATGAATAAAGGGGCACGATTACCTCTCTTGATCTAGATGTGAAACCCTTCGTGATGAAGTGGGCTATGTAGAAGGTCTTTCTAACCACTTTGGCAATGTGGTTTTCAAAGGAGAGATTGCTATCAACTTGGGTCCCCAGGTCCCTAATAACTTTCTCTGTACTTAATGGGTTTCCGCCTATGTGGTAATTTGTGGGCACATTGTTTTTGCCAAAGGATATGACTATACATTTTTTGGCATTTAGCTTTAAACCATGGCGCTGGCACCAGTTATTTGTCTCTGTGAGACCTTTTTGAAGGATGTTTGTGTCAGCTGGAGAGTTGATTATGGCGCCCAGTTTGCAGTCGTCTGCAAACTTGGTGAGCCATAGTCCTCCCACGTTTGCCTGTACCTCGGAAAAGTATATACCGAACAAGAGTGGTCCCAGGACAGAACCCTGTGGGACGCCACTTGTGACCGGTTTCGAGTCTGACATGGCTCCAGCAACTCTCACTCTGTGGGTTCTGTAGCCAGTTTGCAACTCATCTTGTGACATAGGGGTTTATATTTAAGCTGGATAGCTTATCTATGATGCCCGAGTGGGGTATTGTGTCAAATGCCTTTGCAAGGTCCAGATAGGCTGTGTGGACTACCTTCCCTTCATCTATGGCTTTGGTGACTGTTTCAAAGAAGTCAACCAGGTTCAAAAGGCAGGATCTGCCCTTGACAAAGCTGAACTGGGTAGGATCTAGTGTCTATAGGTCCCCAATGTCTTTGTTTATGAGCTCCATGATGATCCTCTCCATAGCCTTGCAGACTAAGCTAGTCAGACTTATGGGGCGATAGTTTCCAGGGTCTGTAGAGGCTCCACCTTTGTGGAGTGGGACCACTGTTGCTGTACGCCATTCTGTGGGCACATATCCTGTAGTGAGGCTGAGATTGTATAGCTGTTTTATTTGAGGGATTAGTTCCTCTTGTAGTTCATGTAGGACGCAACCTGGGACGCCATCTGGTCCCATGGAAGCAGTGTTTTTTACTTTGGAGAGGGCAGCTTTCACCTGAGCATCTGAGATGTTTGGGAGGCAGCCCTCTGTTGGGATAGATACTTGCTCTTTTGTAGTGGAGAAGTTTGCACTGAACCTGTCTGCCAGGATATTGGCTATGTCTGTGGGTTCAGTGTATTTTTTGTCATTTAGAATCAACTCAGAACAAGTCTGGGAGTTGCATCCCAGGTTTCTAACATAACTGAAAAAAGCCTTATGATTGTCTTTGGTGTCCTGTGCAATTTTTCTCTCGAAGCTGGCCTTGGAGGATTTTATGAGGGATCGTAATTTTTTGCTAGTACTGATCAGAGATGCCTTCCCTATTAGGGATTTTGCTCTATCATGTAGTAGCTTCCTCCTTCTGTTGTACAGTTTATTTATGGCAGGGGTCCACCAGACTGGACGCCTGCTCTTGGATGATTGGGTCTTGGTTTTGTTTGGGATAGCATGATCCATGCATTCCTGGAGATGTCCGTAGAATGCATTTATATAGGATTCTGCAGTTTGGGCTGTAGTTTCCACTGGCCTTGGGGCCTTGAAGGATTCCACTTCAGTTTTGAGAAGTGAGAAGTTCGCTTTTGAGAAGTTTTTCACTGTGGTTTTCTGGGCTGGGGTGGGGTCAGGATGTGGACATCCAGTGAAATTAATTTATGGTCTGATCTTACCAAAGAGGGATATACTTCTGGTGTGGATGATAGAGTCCCCATGTTGGTAATGATCAGGTCTAGTATGTTGTCCCCTCTTGTGGGAGTGGTGACTAGTTGTTCCATAGCATTTGAGTTTATAATTTCCAGGAATCTTTGGGCTAAGGTGCTGGGGCTTGAGTAGTGCTTCCAGTCAATGTTTGGGTAGTTGAAGTCACCCAATATAATGGTGTTCGGAGAGATCTTCATGTTCTCCAATGATTTCAGGAAAGCCGAATGGGATTAATGACTTTGAGAGGGTAGTCTGTAGGATGCTATAAACTGAAAAGCAGTCTTGCCCACTGTTAGTTGCACATGGATGGTCTCCGATACTTCGTGCAATGCCACTAACCTGGAGGTGTGGATATCCTTGATAAATATGGAAACTCCCCCTCCTTTTGTGGTTCGGTCCAGGTTTTGGGGCCGAAAAGCATGATATGAGGTATAGCGTGGTAGTGCTGGGGTGCTCTCTGGAGCCTTGAACCAGGTTTCTGTCACTGCACAGATATCGATGTTCTCCATACTGAGGAGAGCTTTGAGTGCGTGCATCTTGAGGTTAAGACTTCTGGCGTTTAGCAGCATTACCCTTAGTTTCTTGTTCCTTGTGCTGTCTATGGGGGTGGGTTTGACTTTTGAGCCTTGCCTAAAAAAGGCACTATGGGGGTGGCAAGAGCCTTTGCCAATATCCGAAAGCCCAGTGGTGACAGGTGCAAGCTGTCCCTAGTGAAGCAATGTGGCTTGTCGAGCATGTCATCCCAGGCTGACAGACACTGGATCCCCTTTGAATGACACCAAAATTTTAGCCAATTGTTAAAATCGATCATTTTGTCTTTGTACTGTGGCATCATTCTAGGTGAGGGTAAGATGCTGCTCAAGGTCAGGGTCATACTAGCCTGGGCTACATGATCAGAGAGCTCCTCTATGTCTCTTTTCATGTAGTCCAGGGAGGTACGTATCAGGTCATTCACACCAGCATGTACAATGACTGAGTCATATTTGTATTTGCTTTGGAGTGACCTGAGTGCTTGCATTATGTGTCAGATCCTAGCACCCGACAGGCAGCTCACTGTGACCTTCTCTTTATTCAGCCTGGTGAGCGGGACGTCAGTGTGTCTGACAATAGTCACCTATAACAAGAGTATCAGGTGTGTTATTCAGCCTTAAGGGCTGTGGCTGCTTCGCACACTGACTTTGTGGGTTATGTGTTGTGTGTGTTTTGTTTTGAGGTAGAGTTTGCTTGGATGTCTGCTTTGGAGGTCTCTGTTGCTTAGGTAGATTTTTATTTAGAGCCTCCGAGTATGTTTTTGTGTATTTATGTGTTTGGTTCGCTGATGTGGTGGGACTATGTGATACTGGAATTGTGTTGTGTGAGGTTACCTTCTCCTCCTGACTGGTTACACCAGTTTTGAGATGAGAGAGCTCAGCCTCCAGTTTGGCTAAATAGTTGCATCTCTCACATATATTTGAACCTGTTTGGAGGAGGAGAGGGTTGTCCGTGTACATGAGACAGTTGTAACATTGCCTCAAAATTCCCTGATTCACCAGCTGGACTGGAGAGGAAACCATTGACTGACCTTTGGACATGCTAGAGTAATAGGGAAACTGAATTTAAGACAGACCAATAGAGGACAGGGTAATTGTAGAGAGTATAAGAGTAAGTAGTGCTTATGGTTTAATAGTGCTAACTTGTAGGATTACTTAATTGGACCAGTGAAGGGCCTTAGAATGAGAATATGGTGTTTAAATTGAGAGATAGAGCAGTTCTAATGGAAAAAGTGAAGAGCAGACTTTGTGGAGCCAGGAATAGTTTAAACCCAATTAGGCGGCGCTGCCCGCTGTTGCGCTATGCTCAAAAATGCGCAAAACCGCACAAAAGAGGGTTTTAAGAGAGGAAGATGAAGGAGTTTTGGAATTGACCCAGAATGGCCAATAAAACTACAGTTTCAAGTCAGTAACCACTCCCACAGGGGCAGGCAGGCTGCTCAATGTTTTTCACTGCCACTGATCAACAGAGAGACTTTCCTTTAGCCCAAGCAAAAAATGGCCTCACAGAAACTTACAAATAGTTCAAGAACAGCAAGCCTGTAACTGAACTTTTTTAAATCTCAGAAAAGTGGGAAAAAAGCAAGATTTTTTTTTGTTTGTTTTTTCAGAGATAGCAGAGGTTAACAAGTATCAACAAGTTATAACAGTGCAGTAAATGACCCCACACAAGAGTGCAAGGCCAAAGACAGATAAAATGCAAGTTTTGAGAAAAAAATGATTTTAAAAATAAGTGCAAACAGGAAATTCAGTAAACAGCTCTAGGTTGTGCTCTAAATACAGTTACTAATGCAGAAATCAAATTTAACAAGCCAGAAAATGCTCAAAGTAGGTGGCTATGCAGAAAAACTTAGCAAATAAACAGACGAAAAATACTTAAAGTCTCAAAAGTGGCTCCTTTCTTCTCTCAGCGTTTTCTCCTCTTGGTGGGTGCTTCACCAACAGCCAACAAGCCTGTAAAGATGCCAAAACCACGAGGCAACCAGGTTTTAGGAGAGGAAGATGAAGGAGTTTTGGAATTAACCCAGAATGGCCAATAAAACTACAGTTTCAAGTCAGTAACCACTCCCACAGGGGCAGGCAGGCTGCTCAATGTTTTTCACTGCCACTGATCAACAGAGACTTTCCTTTAGCCCAAGCAAAAAATGGCCTCACAGAAACTTGCAAACAGTTCAAGAACAGCAAGCCTGTAATTGAACTTTTTTAAATCTCAGAAAAGTGGGAAAAAAGCAAGATTTTTTTTTTTGTTTGTTTGTTTTTTCAGAGATAGCAGAGCTTAACAAGTATCAACAAGTTATAACAGTGCAGTAAATGACCCCACACAAGAGTGCTAGGCCAAAGACAGATAAAATGCAAGTTTTGAGAAAAAAACTATTTTAAAAATAAGTGCATACAGGAAATTCAGTAAACAGCTCTAGGTTGTGCTCTAAATACAGTTACTAATGCAGAAATCAAATTTAACAAGCCAGAAAATGCTCAAAATAGGCGGCTATGCAGAAAAACTTAGCAAATAAACAGAGGAAAAATTCTTAAAGTCTCAAAAGTGGCTCCTTTCTTCTCTCAGCATTTTCTCCTCTTGGTGGGTGCTTCACCAACAGCCAACAAGCCTGAAAAGACGCCAAAACCACGAGGCAACCAGGTTTTAAGAGAGTGTGTATATATACATACACACACACACACACACACACACACACACACACACACACACACACACACACACACACACATGTCCATGCATGTATATAAGTAAATAAATATATACAGAGCTAAATATATATAGATCTATCTATGTGTGCTGAAATATGGAAGTGCACAAGCAAAGAAATGCAGGTGACTGACTGATGCCAACTCATTAAACCATACTTACTGGCAAAAAAAATGGCATGTAAATAACTAGCCACTTGCAACAGCTGGAATGCCCTCAAAGGTTCTTTACCAGGAGAATCCAGGATATGAATACCCTGTCCTAAACAGATCATCTTAAGGTCCTATCTCTGTACCTAGTCTCCTATGGGTTACTAGGAGATGATCTACACTTGACATATAAGGCATCTTCAAATCCAGCTCTGATGGAGCTCTTGAACATCCACAAAACAAACAAAACCAGAAACACTAGATCACAGGACTTGAACTTTGCCTGCAACATAAATAGAACATGCTGGGCAGACCGATATGGTTCTCAAAGGATCCCGATGCTTTGGAATAAGCTCCCTGATCCTATTCATGTGAAACCTTGATCACTGGATGGAAAATCTCAAATTCACCCCTGGTCTGGACAGCATGTCTATGATGGACAGAGGTCAACAGTAAGTAAATTAATCCCCATCTAACATACCCCACACATGACCCTTATCTATCTCACTAACATACCCCATAATTTAGACATTCAAGGAACTTGGGGACAAAACAGGGTTGGGTTGCATGGCTAAGCTTGTAAAGACCCTGATGGTCATTAGCCTATTATAAACCTCTGGACCTATGAACACTGATAGCAAGTCTTTTGGAATCAGTCCCATTGTCTTTTGACTGAACAAGATGTTTTTCTTACAATGTACTTGTGTCAGCATAATGCCATTCCAGGTTGATTGCCAAAAATTAGCAAATCTAAATTTGACCATCATAACTTCAGTCACAAAACATGATTGCACTAAGAACAGCTGGTGTTGAAATTCACTGCAGACCTGTGTAAAGCCTTTTGGTCCACCTGACAACTCTGAGAAAACTGTATCTCAGAGTAAGGGGAAATGTCCAGGGTACAGAAATCCTGATGCTAGTACAACTATGAGTTAATATGTACTATCAGGTTCAATGCTATAAGGACTACAGTTAGGATTTTTCCAACAGTGCTTTGCTCCTGTTCTACCATTTTCTGCCAGATCACCTTCTATTCACTTAGAACAGTAGTACTGAGGATTATTGTTGCCTTTCAGAAAAACTGGACATAGCACCATAGTTTTCACAATTCTCATAGGCTTCTGTTGTCTACTTCTTTTACAGGCACTGTAAATCACATTTTCTTTCAACTTCTGAAGCTATTAAAAGTAGATTGTCTTTTTGAAGGTTAAGACTATATTTGAACCTTTTTTTCAGATACTCCTCCTACCTTCATAACTTTAGATAACCAGAGCATCACATTTCATGCTATCCCAGTCTCATATACTCATGCAGATGTGGCTTGTCATTTCTCAGGCATCCTGCAACATTGTAGATTCAGTCAATTTATAACACAGCTGAAGGGAAAGATGGCAGGGCTAGAAAGAGGTTTCTATGAAAGGCTGGCTTTTTCTAGGCCAAAATGTTTCAGAGAGACAAACCCAGAAGGAGCTGGACTAGAACATAGAGAGTCAAAAGAATCCTGAAGTGCAATAGAGTTGGCATATGGACTAGCAAACATGCACAAATGCACAAAAGAAAATCAACACGTTTGCATACTAAACAACTCCTTGCTTATCTTTACAAATTTAAGCCACTGTCTTGTAACTTAAAATTACAAAGATAGGCAAGAGGTAATTTATTTCTTGAAGCTTGTAACATTCTTGCAGATGTGCAATGGAACTCTGCATTAGGCTCTATGTATTTGTATCACTGAGTGAAATGGGAAGAGATGCATTCAGAAGGAATGCCAACACAGTTTTTGTTTACTTATGTGTTAATTGGTTTTATTTATCTACATTTGCGAGTTGTGAAAGTGGGCAGCTGGATTACTCCTTTCAGCCACAACCCAAGCTGCAGGCAAAAACTTTGGTGCAATACTGCATTGTAAATATAATGCACAGTAAAAAAAATACAGTTTTAATAAAGAAATTAAATTCAGCTGAGTAATGAAAAAACAGAAGCTGTAAGTAGATCAGTAACAGAAATAAATAATAATGAACACAAAATACATGTTTCTGCAATGCGGGAAAAGTGGAGGGACAGAAAGAAGAGGGAGAAGAGGTGAAAGAAGAAAGGTAAGAGGGATTTAAGGGGGCATGTATAGTGGTATTTATAACGCACAGAATGAATGTTTGCATCTTTGTTACTGTGAAATGAATGTTATCTGACTGGTGCAATAATAATATGTTTTCCTTTGCAAAGAACTTCCATACATTTATGAATGTAGCCAACAGATTACTACATGGCCCATAAAGCATGATGCACAAGGCCCTTTTTTCCTTCTTTCTTTTATATTGTGCTACAAGGACTGCATGTCATAGGAGACTGTAAAGTCCAGTAAGTGATAAAGTAATTAGCCAAGACTAAACTAAATGTCTGCTTACAGCTCAGCCAGTTCTCAATATCTTTTTATCAGCTTTCAGTATGTTCATTCTGAATGGGCAGCCACGGTGGTGCAGCAGTTAGCGGTGTCGCCTCACAGCAAGAGGTTCTCTGGTTTGATCCTTGGCTGGGGTGCCTTCTGTATGGAGTCTGCATGTCCTCCCTGTGGTCTCGAGGCTTTCCTCCGGGTGCTCTGGTTTCTTCCCACATCTCAAAGACAAGCTGTAGGTGGACTGGACACTGTAAATTGGCCCTAGGTGGCAGTGCATGTGTGTGCCTTCCATGGAAGGTTGGGCAGCAGGCTGGCAACCCGACACCGTAAAACTCCACTGCCAATCATGAGCGGACAGGTGACACACTGTGGCGACCCCTAACCAGGAAAAGCCAAAAGAAGAAGAAGAAGTATGTTCATTCTGAGATTAGCAAAATGAAATGTGGTTCAGCTATTTCATAGCACTGATTAAAAGAAAGTTTCCACAAATTAAGTGAAATTTCTTCCTAGGTAATAAGGTCACATTGACAGTGAAACAGTTCATGAAAACTGGTCTACTGCTGCTCATGCATTAGTAGCTTATGACACAGCTGCTTGTTGTCACTTGCTTGAAAATGCAAGTGCTCAAGCTTCCACTAGCCTGATCTCCTGTTTCTACATAACCCTCCCAATACCCAGCCATATAAAACTGTAGAGTTCTACCGAAATCTAACCTCAACTCTAAAACTCCTGCCCATTTCTCTATCCAAGTCCTTGCTCCCTGACACTAAAACTCCACCCCCCTTCAATAATCCTCCAGTCCCAGATCACTCCCTAAACCTAAAACACCCATCCCCTCTATAAACCTAAATTTGCCAATTGCTCCCTAACCATGAAAGTCCTTTCCCATTCCCCATCCCTAACCTGCTTCCTAAGCCAAACACCTTCCTCTTGATTCATTTCCATAGTTGCTTATCTGAATTCGAACAGAAGCCTACATGAGCCACAAGACATTAAAGTCTCTGACTTTAAGATAATGTGTTTTGAGTACTTGTAGTGTTCCCCATGAAAAGAGGTCTCACGAGCAACTGAAAATATTTGGAATCATTAGATTTCATTAACTATATGTCACACAACTGCTAAATTTAGTGCAAGAGACATACTGCAGCATGTTTTGATCATTTTGATCCAGACATTCAGGAAAGATATCATGGCAGCCATCTACTAGAAAAATGACACTGAAATTGTACAACTTAAACATCAACAGTAAATTCAGAATTATCTGGTACAATTCCTTTCAGGATATAATAGTACTTAGAGTTCTGGCCTATAAAGTCTGGTGGTTGGTGCAAAGGGTTAAGACTGTGAACTGTAGTTCCTGTGGTGCAGGGTTTAGCCTTATCCTTAATCTGCCTACTGTGTGCCCTTATACAAGTCACTCAACCAGACCTTGTTTCCATGTCCTCCCAAAAAAGGACTGTGCATGTCCATTAGCTTAACTGGCTAACAAATTAGTATTATTAGTATTATTAGTATTATTAGTTCGTGATGTGAGACTCCTCAAATGACTTCTTGAAAATTTAGTCAAAAATACTGAAAATTGTTGAGTGCTATGGGTGAAATTTCTTCACTTTAGGAGTTATCTACAAATATGAAATAAATTTTTATAGCACTCACTTCTGGGATATCCATCATGAGCTAAGGTTACTGCAGTTGTTCTCCCACCTGAGTGTGTTTTAAATTTTGTGATTTTGTGATGATCGGTAGTTGGCCTAATGGTTATTTTCCCTGGGAAAAATTTAGCATAAAATATTGTTTGATGCAGTGAGCTTTTGACAAATAAAGTTCAATGAAGAGGCATTCGCTGAACAGGTCATTCGACAATGTGATACAGACCCAAGGATATAATGTTATATGACAATACCCTCTTCCAAAAAAAAAAAAAAAAGAAGAAAGAAATACTGTTTAAAATAAAGAAAAATTCTGTGTTATATTTTGAATGTAAAATCCTTCATCCAACAATTATATGTTCAACATAAATGTTTCTGTATTAGGGAAAGGAACTCTTTTTCATTAAAAAAAGAAAAAAAAACTACTAATACTAAAATAAAAAAGCAAAACAACATAACAGCTTATTTTCTAAGTGCAATAATGTCCTGCAGGGTGAGAATTACATAGAAATAATGGATGTTCCAGTAGTGCGAAGGCCTGATGCATGTCACCCCTGAGTGGTGTACTATTTCTCTATAATATCCATTCTGTTTGGCTTTGTTGCTTGCTTAACAATTCCTTGAATTTTTAATGAGAAAAATATGTTTATCAGCTAGCGTTTTTCCTCTAAGACTTACTGCAATGGGGGCTATCATTCAATCATTCATGCACTGGTGCTACAGAGTGTGATCAGTAACCCTTTTATACACGTGACACAGCTGATTTCAATGCTTGCTTCAGAATCAGTATAATGTATCTGTAATTTGATTGCTTAAAATGCAAGTAGATTGAAAGCAGGTAGTTGGCTGGCTTTTTTGAGACTGTATTTTTTTCTTTTGAGATAAGTGCCCCATAGACTCATGCACAGGACTTTACCACTTGCTCCACCAACCCTGTACCTTACGACTTATTGTAATCAGCTGCAAAACTGCTGCATTTTGAGGAAAGGAGCAAACTCTGAAAGCAGCATTCTTATTTTATGGATATGGTTTTCCCCAGCTGCTACTAGTTGAGTACTTACCCATAAAGCATCTTGAGGACACAATACTCTGATGCATGCAGCCAAGATTATGTGTTGTAAGTCCCTTCAAAAGTGCAGCAATAGTCAGCCTTCTTAGGTACAGCCTTGAGATGCTGCTGATCTTCAACAGAGAAATTAAACATTTTAATCTGCTTTAATAATTAATGTACGCACAATAAACTCTGTATATGTGAATTGCAACATGAAGGCATCTTTCATTTTATAAATGAAGAGTTTTACTCTAAAAATGAGATACTGCTTCTACATATGCAGCTCTAATAATGCCACACAGATAAACTGGTAATATTTTCACATATTTTGCACACTTTTCTGCACCTGGTATAATGTGAGGTAGAATATCAGATGGAAAAGCTACTCAAAGCTGCACTGTATAAATTTACTGATGGTACATAGATCAGCATGTTATCAAATCTTTTAGTTACTTGTGTTTCCAAACGTGTCAGATATATTTGCTGCTCAGTTAAAGCCAAGCCTTCAAAGAGCCACCCTGATTATGATTTAGAATGATACTGAATAAATATAAGATTTGGTCACTTAGGACTGAATGCGGAAATCCATGTGGCATTCTACATCCACATTTAAGTCATACCTCAAAATGTCTGTCAGTGCCTAAGTAGAACTAACAATAAAAGTAAATCCATTTGAGTACATCTACACCAGGAAAGTAAAAAACTATAGTGTTCTTGTTTTATTGTAATATGATAACACAATCATTTTAAAGCATTTTGTTTAAGTGCATTAGTCAGTTCTTTAACTGAAACTAGTAGGCCTGTAGCACTGTTTTGTATCTGATTTCATCTTTGGCTTGTTACAGTTCTGTTGAATTTTCCCTTACACTCAGCCCTGATGCTGATGTGATTATAAAAGCCAAGGTCTCTGTTTTCTGTCCCTTATAATAATTTGCCTACCAAGCCCCTCCCTCTCCTATTTCACTGCTATTACCAGTAAACATCAGTATTTCAAAGGTCCATAGTACTGAGTGCCTATCCATATAACCTGTATTGTTGTTTAGTTAACTTCCTTACTATAAATGGTCAACAGAAACTCCTTCCATTCTTACCTTGTCAGCTGATACTCTGGGGAACTAGTAGATCAAACAGAGAGATTCCTCCCTTTAAACTGAAGTTCATGTTACCTATCTTCTTATCTTCCTGCCTGCTTAGTAAAGAGTACACTACCTACTATGTTTTCCCTTAATTCCATATTTTTAAACCTGCTTGTTCTAGTGTTTTAATATGTATATATGTATATATATTTATACACACACATATATAGATATCCTTCCTACAAATTCACTTCAGTAACACTAATTTAGTACATTTTTTCCAGTTTATACAAATTTATTGGGATATGGATCAAAATTATTTTAACTCTAATTAGAGTAGAGGAAAAATATGTCATTTCTGGCCACTGATTGCTTACAGAACCTTGAACTGTGCTGGTTATCCATTGGCCAGTATGCTTATTAGAATTCTATATATATTTCTCTCCTATTGTAATCTATAATAATATAATGTATATTATGGTTCAGAAACAATCAGCTATTTCTGAATCCTAAAAAACAAACACCTAAACACTGCTTTCACAATTACATCAATGAACAAAACTAAAACAGAGTTAGTTACCAATACTAGCCTTCTGGGAGCCATTACAGATCAGCGCTTAAATTTTAACTTTCATTTTCAAAATGCTATTAAGAAAACACATCAAACTTTTGGTCTGCTGTACAGAACCAAACTTTTTCTTACTATCATCATTACAAAAATCACTTCTTCTACTTACCCATTTTCAATGTTACTTTATGTCACTCCATTTCTTGTTATACTGTTGTTTAAATTACAGCAATGCTACAACAAAGTTGCTAAATTTGCAGCCAGTATAGCTACCAAAACTCATCACTGTATTGCCTTGAAATGCCTCGAGTGGATGGAATTAGGTATTCACCTTCCCTTCTCCTGTCAAAAAACTGTTCAGAACTTATTGTATTTTCCTGAAAGGTGCCACTCATTAAGGGATTAGCTAAGGAAGTATAGACCAAATAGACACCTACGCTGTCTAGAAATAATGACTTGTCTCTACAATGAAGGCCCACAATGATACTGGTGATATTTTGTACTCTAGCTTTGTATCCAGAGCTTGGAACTCATTCCTGTCATACATCATACAATAATGTAGTTTATATATGCTTAAAACTCAATTAAAGCAATATATTAAAGATTCCTGGCTTTGTACCTTCTCTATTGCCTCAGAAAATACCCTTATCCACAAAGGCTCCTTTCAATCAGTATTGTTTTTCTATTATTAGCTTTATAATGCCCATTGGACTAATATATCTGCTGTTGACATTTTGACATTATAAAAAGCACACTACTCCTTTCAGTCTTCTCTCTCTCTCTCTCTCTCTCTCTCTCTCTCACACTCACTCTCTCTCTCTCTGTCTTTGCTGTATAATTGAGCTTTTGTTTACTTCCTAACTCCACTCCTAACTGTCTTCCTTTATTTCTCCCTCTCTTTTCCCTTCTTAATATTATTCCTTTCCATATTTTTCAGACTACTGAATTTTGTAAGTTTAAACTCAGTTAATTTCTTCTTTACCTGTACTGTTTTTATTAAGTCTATGATGTGTATTATTTTCATTCTGTCATTCATTATTTTTATCCGTTTGTAATATATACCAAGTGTATTTATTTTATGAAATTGTTACTGCTCTTTGAAGCTTTTCTTCTCTAGTAAATACAGGAAATAACTTATTTTATGCCCAGTCAGACCTCCCTAGTAAACAAATAGAAATAAAGAAATTGTGACATCCCTCCTCTGGCCCAGTAGTTAAAGAGCCTCACTCCTTACCACTGAACCAGGTGAGGAACATTCACTTGGAACAAAGATAGATACACACAGTATTTCCAGATGGACCAAGCACAGTTTCCCTTAAGAGCAGACAGGGAACACACTCAGTCCAGGTGGGTTTCCCTATCTTTCTCTCCAGGTTCCCAGTAAGACTTCCCATTGGCACAGCTGTAAAGTTGAGTCCAGTGTCCAAGCCAAGTCCTCCAACACCCTCTCTGTGAAAACAGTGCTCTGTGTCCTTGCTCCAAGTAGCTGACACACACACACTCTTTGATATTTGATTTACACACACACAAACACACACGCACACACACACACACACACACACACACACACACACACACACACACACACACACACACACACACACACACACATACACACACACACTCACACTCATCTGGGAAAGACTGGCACAGATTTACTTGCTCTGCTACCTTTTGCCCATACTATAAGGTAGTTACTGCCACCAAACACTCTAAAGCCAGCTACTCTAAGGCTCTTACAAAGGTACCTAATTATGCAGAGTAAAATTAGTGCCAAAATAAATGATAATTTTGACCCAACAGCAAGGCTTTCAGGAGCAGCCACAGTGTCACCAAATAAATAGAAGTACTCTCAAAGGTTAAAATATTCTCTAAAAGACCAGCCATAATGAAAAGTTTAAATATATTTAATAATAAATAATAAAAGAACATGAAAATACTAAATATTTATTTAAAATAAACACCAGAGTTTCAGTCACAAGAAATATTAAAAATAACACAGGCAGATAGATTCACACATGTCGTTTGTCCTATGTTATGATTTAAGATGAACAGGTAGGGTAGTTTATTTATTTGCTTTATTATATAGAAACACATCAGGATAGATAACAGCAACATACAATATAAAAGAAGTGATTAACTGACAGATCAGGTGCAGGATTCACCACATCATGCAAGCAGTCAAGTCTATACATGACAAGTACACATATGACAGACATTGTGCATGTGGGTATAAATGACTTATGATGTACCACAGTGGACTATATGAAGAGGGACATGTTGGACCTCTCAAAATACATGTCTGAGGCAGGTATGACCATAGCCTTGAGCAGTAATCTATTATCACCAAGTTTGATGTCACAGTATGATCAAAAGATAATTCACGTCAACAATTGGCCTAGATTCTGGTGTCATTCTAAGTGGGTAGAATATATATCAGCCTGGAAAGAGATGGCAGACAGTCCAAACTTCTTGTCCAAGGAGGGTTTGCACCTCTCACCCCAAGGCTTCCATATATTGGCTCAAACCTTGTCCACTCCTTTGCACTTTTTTTAGGCAAACTCAGTATTCAAAAACTAACAACATAACTAAGAAGAATCAGGGCAATATTAAGATACTGCTGATCAATACTGGGAGTCTTTTCAAAAAACTCCACACACTCTAAGCACTACTTAGCCTGGAAAATGCAGATATATGCATTGTCCCAGAAATCTGGTTCAAGACCAGTGAAAGCACTCCATAAAAGATTTCAATACCTATGATTTAGACAGGCCCACCTCATTAGAATTGGGCACTTAAGGTGGAAGTATCTCTATAGTCTTTAAAAAAAATCTCACCTCTAGACTTGCTAGACAAAATAACAGCTTGGAACTCCTCCACATCCAACATACTAAAAAGAAAACCCTTTTATCACATCACACCTAATTACAGGACCCCCTTTATGTCCCCCTCAGCCCATACTTCCTACTTAAATACTATAACGTCCCTGTATATTAAGCCAAGCACCATTCTCCTGTGAGACTTCAACTGTCTCACCATCAACTGGGAGACATATACATCCTCATACACATATGCCCAGAGATTTCTCTAAATACAAACTCCCTGAACCAATTAGTCCACACCAAAACCAGAAGAGATACTGAGCTTGGTCCTTACCAATATGGCATAATTCTGCTTCCTGCTAATGTAACCTTCTTCCTGGACAAATGGGATCACAAGTTACTCTTGTTCACTTTAAAACTGAAGCCAGAAGCATCCTGAAATACATCAGTATTTAGAAACTATGCAAAGGCTAATTTATTAAAGCTGTGTGATGACCTGACTAAATTCAAAAACCCCTTCTGCCTTGATGATCCCACTGCTTGTGCATAATTATTTATTGCCAAGTTCTATGCATATGTAAATAGCTACATGGATACATCTGTCAGCCTCAGAAAAAAATACAATACAAAATTAAAAAAAAAAAACCAGGGTGGAACCTTAATATAAACAGGCTCTGTAATAAAAGATAAAAACTGGGTCTATATTAGAAGATCAAAACTTCAAAAGAGCGAACGCTCATTAATCAAATGCTAATACTTAAAACCAGTAGGGGGTGGGGGGTGAAGCCCCCCACTTTATTTTGTCTTTGGATTTTTTTTTTTTTTTGGAGCAGCGATTTTTTTCCCTGGGGAAAAAAAATCGCTGTTCCGTACGTTTGATATTGTGTGGTTTCAGGTATTAGAGTTTGATTAAGGAGAGTTCTCTCTTTTGGAGTTTTAATCTTCTAATATAGACCCTAAAAATAAACTGCATGCAAAAAATAAACCTAACTCTCAGGAAGTCAAAAATGTTCTCACTAAACTAAGCAAGGAACTCTGAATTCTGCTCAGATCAAACAAAGACAGATATGAGGTAAAAATAACCACCCAGGTGAAAGATAATTACAAAGCCTTTTTTAACTATGTTAGAAATTTCAGAAACAATACCCAACACTGTCAGAGCTAACAGTAAATGATATCACATACTCAGATTCAGAGGACACAGCCAATCTACTAGTGGACAAATTTGGCCCCAACTTCATTCCATTCTCCACTCCAATATTCTCAGATCAAATACCCACATCTACCCTCCTCCTCAAATCTCCCAAAAAAGACCTTAAGGCACCATGTAAGTTCAAAAATACTAGGTATATGGGGTCAGATACTGGCTAGCCTGAAACTTGAACTGTCAAACTCCATACAAACGCTACTCAACAGAACCAGATGAATGGAGGACAGCAATAGTCATTCCCTTGCACAAGGGCTGGGCTAAAACAGTCTCAGGTAATTACAAGTCCATAAGTCTGACCAGCCTCACCTGTAAGGCCATGTAAAGGATAATTATATAACTAATAAAGAGGTATATAGGTGACCTATGACTTTCAACCCATCCAAGTTTGTCTACAGCAGGTCCTACGTATTTAACCTGGTTGACTTCTTCAAAATGTCACCAATGTAATGGATGAGGGCAAATCAGTGCATACTGCCTGTTTGGGCTTTGCAGTGGAGTTCAACATCATCCTGCACTTAGGCAGCATACATGAACTCTCCAAGCTAAATGTTAACTCCTGGCTGGATAGCAAATTGGCTCACAAACAGAACTTAGAAAGTAAGGGTGGATGGCTCTATCTCCTCCGAAAGACCTGTCACTGTGGAGTGCCCCATGGTCAGCCCTTGGGCTACTTCTCTTTGACATTTATTTCTCACATTTCAAAGCTAATGTTAAGGGATTGTGGCTGACCCAGTTTTCAGATGACTGCAAACTTGGTCCCATCATAAACTCCTCAGAAGACACCATGAACTTTAAAAAGGGCCTGCTCCAAACAAATAGCTGGTACCAAAATCATGGACTGAAACAAAGTGCCAAGAAACATATAATTGTATCCCTCAGCAAGCATGATTCCCTTTGTAGTTATTACACTGACAGTACTCTCCCTGCAAAAAAAAAAAAAAAACTGATCCTATAATTAGAAGTCTGGGAACCTATGCTGGCAATGAATTGTCCTTTGTTTTCCACTTATTCACTATTGTAAGAAAGTCTTTTCCTCTTTATACAGCTTACATCGAAGAGTATTGCATCCAGATCCAGGGACATTACTGTTCCTCTGTACTTAGCACTTATTAAGACAAACATTGACTGTAATGCCCCTTTCAGTATACACTTTTTTAAACACTTGTCCCTGCTGAAATGACTGCAATGCTTCCTCAGTAAAAAAAAAAACAAAATCAAAGACCTAAATCATAAAACTACACAGAACACCTTGCCCCTCTTCTTAGTAAAATACAGACTGCTTAGAGACAACTTCTAGACTTCTACCTTGAAAACTGAACCTCAATAGACCCTGTTATGTCAGACCAATTATACAAAAACACCATCTCAATGGACCTTCAGCTCTTTTGAAAGATTAACAAGGAATGCTGGTGGCGTAGATATACATCACAGAGCAAATTACTTTTAAGGAAACACCTCCCCCTCACATGAAGCTTCTCTACCACTATTCAGACATAACTTGGAAAATGGATAGGTATTTGTAGATTTTCGCCTGGTTTAGCACTAATGAAACTCATGGATAGGTTAAACATACAAGTGCCCAACATATATTTGTATAAGCCTGTCTTTGAAGGTTCATACATGTGCTGTCCATTTTTGGAGATTCATATCGCAAAAAATAAAGCTAATAATCACCATGAGAATGCAGGGCTAGGCTTCTTAGTATACTCACAGATCAATAGGAACTAAGTACCTAAGAACCCGTTAACTAAATTAAAGTACCCTAGTTTTGGAAAAGCTGACTAATTGTGTTGCCATTCTGCAATGACTTCCTCTGCAATTTCCTAGCTATTCATTTTTTAAAGTGCTGATGCTAGGCCCGACTTCATTATACACATGATTTGCCTAAGACTGTTGTATATTTCAACTTCTTCTTCTTTTGGCTTTTTCCCGATTAGGGGTCGCCACAGCAGATCACCTGTCCACTCATGATTGGCAGTGGAGTTTTACGGTGCTGAGTTGCCAGCCCAGCACCCAACTTTCCACAGAAGGCAGACACATGCACGCACTCACGCCTAGGGCCAATTTAGAGTGTCCAATCCACCTACAGCATGTATTTGGGATGTGGGAGGAAACTGGAGCACCCGGAAGAAACCCACACAACCACAGGGAGGACATGCAGACTCCGCACAGAAGGCACCCCAGCTGAGAATTGAACCAGAGAACCTCTTACTGTGAGGCGGCAATGCTAACTGCTGCACTACCGTGGCCACCCATTGTTGTATATTTCAACTAATGATCAGAAATGGCATTGTATACTCAAAGTTTTGGAATCATAATTCTTTCCTTACAAGTTTGATTTCTTAACTTGCAGTTTTGTTTTGTGCTATTGCTATTAATATTGTGTTACTCTTGTTCATCATTTCATGGTTTATTGGGTGGTGTTGAAAAGAAGGAAAGTCTGAATGACGAGCTCCAATCTAGAATCAGAGGTGCAATAGTCAAATGGTGCAAAGCTTAAGGGGTGGTGTGTGACAGAAAAATTACAAAGAGGCTGGAAATAAGGTGTAAAAACTGATGGTGTGATCACTGCCTCTGTATAGCACAGAAACCTTTGCCATGAAGGCAGAGCAGGTGAGAAAACTTGAGGTGATGGAGATAAAGTGCCTTTAATGGGCAATAGAATGCACACAGTGGGGAAGATGAAGAAATCAGGGCATATGACTGCAAAGCTATATTAGACCCAATTGCAAAGAAGGTCAGTGAGAACTGATTACTGTAGGGCACTCAGATGTGCAGGAAATAAAAAGATGATTTGGTAAAGCAGATTTGGTAGAGACAGGATGAAGGCAAGATGAGATGAAGACATCCAGCCAAGAGATGGACAACCTGTGTGAGAGGAGACCTGCAACAACTGAGCATGACTGTTGAACAAAGTCAAAGTGGAGCCGTGAATTGAGAGAGGTGGTGACAGTTGAGACAGCCTGACCCTATGTAAAAATGAGAAAAGGAAGTTAAAGCAAACAACTATGATGTTTTTCTAAAACATTGACAATATATTTTGTGCTAGTGTAATTATTTGGTTACTCCCTTATTTTGTGCTCTGTATGAAGCCTATATCTGATAAGATCCTTTGGGGATGTATGCATTACCATGGTTTAACAAACCATAAATAAATGGAATTGTAAGTGACAGACTGATACAGAAACAGGTAAAGTTACAACAATAGACAAAACTTTGCACACAAAAGAAAATAATTGCAAGAGAAAACATCTAAAAACAAAATATGAGTGAGATATATGGTAAATAAGATGAAGGAAAACATTTTCTAACAGGTAGTTAAAGTGCACGATACAGCATTAAAGGCAAGATAGGGATTGTTTCTGACTAGCCTGTAGTAATGAAGATAAAACTGAATCTGAGGAAAGAAGTGTTCCAGCAGAGAATGGCATACAGTAGGCTGAAACTGTAGATACACAGTTTTTTTTTCCAGACAGATTAAAATCCAACTTTTTTTTTCTTTCTACTATCAATTTAACTGTTAGGTGAAATGTATTTATTAATACCAGCAACAGTGATTGGAAGTACCAGACAAAATCAGAGGCTATGCTTGCATTTAAATATGTCTGAAAAAAATGTTATCTGCGTTTAGTTAGAGAAATGACTTTAAACACCAGGATCATTAAGTCG
Organism: Protopterus annectens; assembly: GCF_019279795.1. Taxonomy (NCBI): domain Eukaryota; kingdom Metazoa; phylum Chordata; order Ceratodontiformes; family Protopteridae; genus Protopterus; species Protopterus annectens. Next base: position 1,068,429,545 of record NC_056747.1, on the reverse strand, counting down.
AAATACAACTGACAGAAATTTTCTGAAACAGAAGATGACCAAAATGCTGAAATGAACAATAAAAGAAGAGGAGAAATTTATAGGAGCAAAGAAATAAGTGATGAGTGGACAGTGATGTTTTGCAATGCTAAAAGCTTATATAAAAATAATAAATAATTAGTTGCATGCTATATGTGTACATGGAGGTACAGATATTACAGATATAATGCAAACAAAGGCAACATTGGATAGGGAAAGAAATGGAGATACCTAAATTCAGCATATTGAGATGGAACAGGAGAAGCAAAGAATGCTGTGGGTGGCAATGTATACACAGGTTGGATTAAAGGCACTGTAGAAGACAGTGAGGATAATGACTTAAAGAAACCAAAGGTAACAAGTTGTTCATGGGTTTAAAGGAAAAAATGTTTCTCTGGTATGCAGATATGTTATGCAGACTTCGAAATGTAAAAAGAATGAAGATGAAGGGCTCAAAATAGAATTAGTGGATACAAAGGAAAGGAAGAGAACCATACATGAGGGGAATAGTTTTCTGCAGCACTGAAGAGGAAGATGTCCACATCTAAGGTTGAAAAGGGACTAACAGATATTTTGGTGAAAGCTGGGCTCAGTGAAACAGTGAGGGCCCAATAACGAAGGAAAATAATGGCAATGTAGTCAGAATTCAAATAAGGAGAAAGGGGGTTGAGTAAGACAGTGACTCTAAAAATGATAATGCCTCTGTGTAGTTTGCAGTCCACAGACGAATGGTGGAACATGCCACAATAAAAAAGAATCATTGGATTATCAGAGGGTTTTCTTCAGATCTCTAAGGTGTGTAGCAAGTGAGGAAAGTGTAAGAGTTTTGCAGCTGCTTTAAAGAAGAAACACGGAAGGGAATGAAATCATGGATCACAGAAAGAAGGCATGCAGTGTGAAAAAAGGCACTATAACAGGGGCTAAAGAGAGAAGTAAAGTATGTTATTAATGAAAATATGTAAGGCTAGAATGGATGAAAAGTAAGGGGCAAGATGTGAAAAATACTACAAAGATTATACAAAAAAGTGAGAATGCACATACAACAGGCCAATGTAACTTAAGAGCAGAAAATGACATATAATGTGAGGGATAGGCAGAAACTGTCTCTTTATATATACTAGAGAACATAGGAGGAATCATCAGGAGATTACTTTACTATAAGGGGATGGAGGGAAGTTTGAAAATCTGTTGGAGATAGGTTGAATTATAGAATGCTCTCTTATCTCATAGAAAGATAGACCAGCTTTGGATAGGGGCAGAAGTACATATGGAGGAGTGACTAGAGAAGATGCAAAGATGGAATTTAAGAGTCTTTGGAAAATCAGACATCAGATTCTGATCAGCTTCTTGTGAGAGTGTCAAAAGAGTTAGTTAAGCTTAGTGGTCCCACTGCTAGAACTAACATTAATGTTTTTGCCACAGTAACAATCCAAATATTAGGATTTCTATATTGGATGAAATATTTCATGAATGTCAACATTAGTCTTTCACTACTGCTTGTGACATTTTACCTACTACCAGGTCATGTGCATCCAGCTTTTTCACTAACCTCTCCTCATTTCTTCTGTCAAAGCCTGAAGAAGCCTATCAAAGTATCATGATGTTTGCTCCTGGAAACCCTAACAGAAACAAACCACTGCATCTCACTTAAGGAACTAAGTCAGTCTGCATTCGATCAATACTTAATCATAATATATCTTAAAAAGCTTATTTATCTTGTAATTTGTTTTGGCAAATACCCATACATCTAGTTAATATTAAAATGTTATAGCTTCTGAGGTAATCTTAGGTAAGCATATTAACAAATTGTAAACTCTGAACAGCAAATCACCCCCTTGCTGTGACACTACCGATCAAGAATTAGTATGGTGACTAAATCTACAGGCATGATCTCTGGCGCAATCTACTTCTCCTTAAGGAATAGATAAATGCCAGTATTATAATTAGATACATTAACTCTACACTCACAAAACAGGATAAGGACAGCCACAGAGTCATTCTTCCTGGGGCTAAGACTTCATAAACATTAATAATCCTGAGCACAGGATAAAAATCTCCAAAAGGAGTTGAACCATATTGATATCATACTGACAAATATTCCACCAATTGTGCCAAGCTAAATGTCAGCCCCCTTTTTTTTCTTGCACTGTTCACAATACCATCATGTTCCTTGTTATCAAATACAATCTAATAAAGAATGATTACACCTTTAAAGTTTTCTTCAAACACCAGATATGGTGACCTGAACAATCACCTTTTGTCAGTTGACTGAGATTGTATGTTAGTCCCTCCCTTTACAACCTAATGATGAATCATTTGCACCCCTCAACAACATAAATTATTGCATTCACAGAATTTTCAAGACTACTATGTCTTATGACCATTCTTATCATGCCAGTACCCTCCCTCAGGGCAGAAATAATTAGTGCAGGAAGATGATACTAGTTAGTCCCAAACTATGCTTGTGAGTATCCAGTTTTGTTGAAAAAATCATTCCCATGAAGAACAGATACTGAAAAATTTTGCAATAAACCTAATTGATGGCGTTATAAAATCAACAAATTATTAAACAGAAGGTATGCAAAGCCTTCAGACTTTACCAAGGCTAACGTCAGCTCCTTCTAAAAAGAATTCAAGACAAGAGGCAAGAGTTATTTCAGGTAAAAATTGCTGTCAGTATGGTGACAATAATAAGGCATTCTATAACCAGATCTGAAAAATGAAGGGGAAGGCACAAGAATGTTTTATGGGTGAACAAAATGGTATTACTTTAAAAGAGGCAACAAATTTAACTAAAACACCAGTGTACAGTTATGGAGCAGCACAATGCCATCTGAATTTATATCCAAAATGATCACCTCTGTCCTCATTAAAGTTAGAAATGACAGTCCCATGGGACCAGATGAAATATTAGGGAACCTGATTTTTGCAGTCAAAACTAGCTTAGTATTTCGCTTATGCACATTTTAATAGAATACTAAAAGTGACTTTAACCCTGATATCTGGAAATTGATTATTGTATTTCCAATCTTCAAGGTAGGTCCTTCTACAGACTCCAGTAATTATATACCAATCAAAATCACTAGCATATTGGTGCAAGGTGATGTAACAGTCATCATGGCACTTATCTGAGTAGACAAGAAATCTCTTTTTATGACATAACCCAGAATGGTTTTGTCAGAAATAGATCTTACATGCTTAACGTAATGCAATGTCTTCAAGAGTATAATCACCACCTTGGATGAAGATTTATCTGTTCATGCTACCTACCTTGATGTGGGTAAAACATCTGGCACTACATTGTATCACATGATGGAATCATAAATTGATTCAGGAATCTGAAGGTAAATGAAGCCATAATAACTTCGGTCCACTAATGCCTACATAGTCCTACACAACAGGTAACAACAGAAAGATTCCTATTTTTACCATCCTTGTCACCAGTGAATTTCCACAAGGCTTTCTGCCTTGGATCCAGTCCTTATTGGCATCTTTTTTTTTCAAATGATAAAACAACATTTGGCTTGCTAAATATGCAGATGATTGCAAAACTGGAAGCATTGTCTTCAACCCCACTAGCGTCGCCTCTCTGCAAATGGCACTTAAAATTGCACAAGAGTGGCACAGTAGAGACTTCAGCATCAAACAACAACAACAAAAGTAGCGTTTTTGGGTTTAGCAGAACACTTTCCCAGCTTTACATACTATTGATGGACAACAGCTAAAGGTTCACAAAGAGGGTGAAAGGACTTCAAGGCTTGTTTTATGGCAAAATACTACAATATCGAGGTCTCTCTCCTTGTTATCCTTTATATCTTATCCTTTTTTAGAGGAGACGTGTGCTGATATAAAGAAGATCATGGGACCCCCTACTATTTGAAGTCCTTATTTATTTATTTATTGTATTTTTATTGTTATTTTACATTTGTTAACCGGGGGTATCTGACTGAGCCGAAAAGGCCCTTTTTCAGCAGAAGCCCGGGGAGAAAAGCTCTACACAGAAAAATTACAGATACATTTAGATATTTAGACATGATCAGTATACACACAGATTACAAAAGACATGTTTTTACAGTGGTATGCAGCACATCAACAGTTACAGTGGATAGAACAAACAAGAAAATATTAATTTAAAAATAAAGGTAAATAATAGATTTGTGGTGTACAGCTGAAATTTGGAACATAGGTAGAATACATACATTGTACATTAGCCAGTGTTTGTGAGTAAGAGTGAAAATTATTATCATGTACTCTAGGTTTAGTATGTGTACCTTATCCACTTTCACTGGCCTGGGGAGCAGTTATGGCACTGCCAACTTTGCTTGAGATGTTGCCTAATGAGGTTTTTAAAGGAGGCTTTGGACAATGTGTTTTGTATGCTAGTGGGGAGAGAGTTCCATTTTTTAGCCACTGAACTACTATATAGTGTGTCTCCAAAGCTATTGTAGCTGTTGGTGACTTCTAGTAGTAGTTTGCTTGATGATCTAAGAGGCCTTTTTGCCTGAGTGAAATTGTGCTAGGTTTTTGAGGGCAGGACACTTATTGGGGAGGTAATAGATAGAATGACAGAGGTAGAGCTAATTGTAGGTTAGGAGGTTGGGCAGTTCAATCCAGTAGAGCTGTCTCAAAGCAGTACAGTGATAATTTCTATATGAGTAATTTGCAGCAAAGCAGGCAATTCTGTTATAGTAGGCTTCCATTTTGCTTAGTTCAGTTTTGTTGAGATTAGTCAGAATGGGAGATGCATAGAGTAGGGTGGATAGAAGTTGGGAGTGAGCAATGGCTGATATTGTGTTGTTAGTAAGAAATGGTTTGATATGGTAGAGTAATCCCAGTTTGGCATGTAATTTTTTAATAGTTAAGTTGAGATGACTATCAAATTTTAGGTGGGAGTCTATGGTTATTCCCAATAGCTTAGCCTATGCCACTGGAGCGATTAGAGTAGCATTTTTGGAGTAGACAGTGAATTGACTATCAGTGTTTTTGTTAGAACTGGTTATAATCATAAGCTGAGTTTTCTTTGGATTAAGGATAAGTTGAGCTTTGGTAAGGTAGTTTTCAATGTCAGAGAATGCTAGCTGAGTTGCTTGCAGGAGGGTGTGAATATTTTGTGCAGCACAGATTAAGGTAGTATCATCTGCATATTGAATGATAGATGCATGCTGTGTGGAGTTATGGAGGTCATTTGTGAAGATTGTGAGTAGTAGTGGTCCTAAGATAGAACCCTGTGGGACTCCTATAGTTATGGGCAGCTGAAGAGAGAGAGAAAGAATTCTCCCATTTAACAGCTTGATACCTGTCAATTAAGTAGCTTTTTAACCAGGTAAGAGTGGAATTTGATAGGTGATATTGGTTCAGTTTGTTTAGCAGGATTTGGTGCGAGACTGTGTCAAGTGCTTTGGATATATTCAAAAAAAAGAGTTGACACCTACAGGCCTTCATTTTTGAGACTGTTTACTATGTCTGTGAAGTAGAGGAGGGCTGTAGTAGTACTATGGGCAGGTCTGAAGCCATGTTGAGTAGGTGACAGGATGTTGCTGTCTAGGAGATATTTTAGCAACTGGGTATGGATGCATTTTTCTTGGATTTTGGCCAGGGGGGACAGCATAGCAATGGGTCTGCAGTTATTAAGTTCAGTGGAGGTCCCGCCTTTATGTATGGGTGTAAAATAGGATATTTTCCAGAGTTTGGGCACATAGTTTTCAACAATTGATTTGTTTATGAGAGTGGAGATTGTGATAGCAATAGCATCTGTTGTGAGTTTCAAGAAATAGCTGGGGAGTAGGTCGGCTGCTGTTGATGAGGTTTTTAGTTTGGAAAGCATGCTTTTGATTGAAGTGGTGGAAACTGTTTAGAGGGTAAAGCTTGTATTAGTGTTATTTGTGTTGGGGGGATAGTGAGGTTGGAACTGTCCTATGATGCTAAGGATAGAATTGAGTTGACAAAGTGGGAGTTGAATTGTGTTTCGATGGGAACTTTAGTGTTAGGGGTGGTTGGTTTGGGGGTAGCCTTTTGAGTGGGTTTTAGTAGCTGGTTTACATTTTTCCAAAATCTTTGGGGGTTGTGTTGGTATTTAGTTTGCAATGTCATATAGTAGGATTTTTTTTGTCTGGCCTAATGCATTTTTTTGCACGGCTGCGCAGTTCTTGGAATTTTGGCTTTGTGTTTCTTTGGGGTTTTTTTTATAGTAAAGACAGGCAGTGTCTTTGGACTTCAGGATTTGTTTGGTTTCTTTACTGAGTCAGAGGTTTGTAGAGGTTCTAACCTTGATTTTGTGCAATGGAGTGACAGTGTCTAGGTGTTGTAGAAATGTTTTCATGAAAAATGTGCTACAGCCTGGTCAAGTCGGAGGGTTTTTAGGGGGTCCAGACACAGTTACCGAGTAAAGTATTGAGGACCTCAGGAGAGAAATTGTTTGTGTTTCTAGTGGATTTATAGTTAGTGGTTTTACATATGCTTGTTCTACTACATGTAAAATATATTATGTTGTGGTCACTTAAGGTGTCTGGGAGACTGACTGTGTGGGGGTACAATGTGGGATTGTTAGTTAGATCCCAGTCAAGGATGGATTCCCTTTTAGAGTTTTTATCACATCTAGTTGGAATTTGGATTAGCTGCTGGTAGCCATGGAGATTTATTAGATTACTTGGTGTTCTAATATACAGGTGAACCAATCTAGGTTGAAATCCCCCAGAATAAGGGTTTCTTGTGATTATGTGGAAGAACATCAGGATAAGAAGTCTTCAAGGCTAGCAGGTGCATTACCAGGTGGAATATAGATCACAATTGTGGTGATGACCTTTTTAGGGTGAAGTTGAAGTTGTGAGATAAGTATGTCCCAATTATTGGGTGAGGGGTAGGAGTTTGGTATTTGATGTAAAGTTAAGTTGGACTTATACAGTAAGGAAGTTCCGCCCCCTTTACAAAGTGGTCTGTCTGGTCTAATGATATTGTAGCCGGTAGGGAGAACTTCTGAGTTAGTTAAGTTTTTATTTAGCCAGGTTTCTGTTAAAGCAACAATGTCTGGGGAGTAGTGTGCTATAGTGGCCTGGAGTTCAGGTATTTTATTTTTGATACTTTTAATATAAATATTCAGCATTAAAAGATGGTTGGTTCTGCTGCTGTTGTTGATTTGCCCAGGGATGAAGATAGTGGGGGTATTATGTTCTGAAAATTGTGTTGGAGAAATTTGCATTGGAGAGAATGGATTTGGGCCTGATTTGGGGTGGATGTCCCCAATTATGGTGAGCCTGGTGTTAAAATGGTGATACAGATGTTGGAGTTTGGTGATGAGTTTGATAAAATATTGTGTTTTTTTGGAGTAGGAATGAGGGCATATGTGGTTAGATCTGAATTGGCCTGTTATGTAGTTCTTGAACAATTGTGGGCAGATATTATTATAATGTACGGTGTCTGTATATGAGAGTGCATAATATAGTGTTGTGGTACTAAGTTTAGGGATATTGCTTGAGTGATAACTTGTGGAGTTATAAAAAAATTATGAGAAGACAGACTAGACTTAGTTGTGTGATAGTCATGGTTATAAAGTTTAAGTTCGTTGTAGGTGGAGGTGTGGAAAGGAATTATAGGGTTGCACTATATGTGGATGGATAAGTAGTGTGGGGTGATGTAATAATGCCTAGTGGGAATGAGAGTGGTTGGGAGTATTGTGTGGCGGAGCAAGTGGGTGTGGTGTAATGTGATCTGATTTGAGGAGCTATGATTGGTGGAGGTGATGTGAGGTTGAGCTGTGGGTGTGGTTGCGATTACTATAAATGTAGAGGTAGTGGGGGTGGGAGGTAATTGGGGGCAGGGGAGCAAAGATAGCCCGAGCATTAGCGAGGGCAAACAGAGCAGGGCAGAGCCCACCAAGACAAGAGTAATGGGCAGCAAAAACTAATAGTTACTTTACAAACCTGAACACTTTAACAAATTCCTGAGGTCTAATAACTTACCAGCAAGCAGAATTCAATTGCTGAAGAGCACTTGTGTCCAGGTGGGAGACTAGTACTTTAAAGATGGCTCCATGCTCAGCAGGATTCTAATATAGACTTAGTATTGGAGGAGGGGGGTAGCACAAGGGGTTTAAACCAGGTGTAATGCAAAAAACAGCCAAACCAGGGAGACAATCAGTGGAAATCTATCAGTGAAGGCCTCAGTGGGGGTGAGTAATAATTAAAACTCTACCTGTAAAGTGAAGGAGAGAAGAGACAGCAAAGTTTATTAAGAGTGGGAGTGTGTCTTCACATTGACCTGCTTATTAGTAGCCAGTTTGTGCACAGATTATAGTAGGAGATACATTAGTAATGAGGGGGAATGTATAGAGATGCAAATAAACAGGTGGGGCTCAAGTGATACAAACTAAGGCAGAAAGCACTGAGAGTGCTGCTTAATGGTTAATTTAATCACAGAGATCTGAATTAAATATATACTGTCTATTGGACAGTTAGGATTACTGCACTAGCTGGGCAGGAGGACTCAAGGCTACAACAGTCAGTTTTATTAGCATGCTGAGAACTACTAAGAAACACTGCTAATGTTATAGCTTCACTCTCATAACACATACAAGTAGAATGTCTGGGTGGACTGACCCTACTCTTGAGGCTCAAAATGTATATCCTTGTTTAGTTCTGCAGTACTGATTCCTTCTTATACTGTATGGGTGCAGTGGTAGCCACAGACTGCAGATTTGCTTGAGCGTGCTCCTGCTCTTGAGGCTCAAAATGTATATCCTTGTTTAGTTCTGCAGTACTGATTCCTTCTTAGACTGTATGGGTGGGTTGGAAGTCGCAGACTGCAGAGTTGCCTGAGTGTGCTCCTGCTCTTGAGGCTCAAAATGTATATTCTTGTTTAGTTCTGTAGTACTTATTCCTTCTAATACTGTATGGGTGGGGTGGAAGCCGTAGACTGCAGAGTTTCTTGAGTGTGCTCCTGCTCTTGAGGCTCAAAATGTATATCCTTGTTTAGTTCTGCAGTACTTATTCCTTCTTATACTGTACGGGTGGGGTGGTAGCCGAAGATTGCAGATTTGCTTGAGTGTACTCCTGCTCTTGAGGCTCAAAATGTATATCCTTGTTTAGTTTTGCAGTACTGATTCCTTCTTAGACTGTATGGGTGGGGTGGAAGCTGCAGACTGCAGATTTGCTTGAGTGTGCTCCTGCTCTTGAGGCTCAAAATGTACATCCTTGTTTAGTTTGCAGTACTGATTCCTTCTTATACTGTATGGGTGGAGTGGTAGCCATAGACTGCAGATTTGCTTGAGTGTGCTCCTGCTCTTGAGGCTCAAAATGTATATCCTTGTTTAGTTTTGCAGTACTGATTCCTTCTTAGACTGTATGGCTGAGGTGGAAGCCACAGACTGCAGAGTTGCTTAAGTGTGCTCAGCAAGCAGGATTCAATTGCTGAAGAGCACTTGTGTCCTTGTGGGAGATTAGTACTTTAATTAGTTTAAAATACTCCAATATCCTGTGCATTAAAGGATCCCTTATTTTTTCAAGTCCTTTGTTTAGAATGCCTTCTGATGATCTAAACACAAAAGGATACTCTGCCTCAATAAAAATTAATATTAACTGTAACATGAATAATGATACATTATTTGGTATTTACGTATTATTGCAGCAAGATTCTTACGAGAAACAGGGGCCATTTTCCGAGGACTTTACACACATGCCACCAAATATAAGTATGTGCAGTGTTTTCTGCTTAATAGTTTTTGGAATGTGTTTATAATAAACACTTGTATCGAAAAAAGTAGGTACAGGAACTTTACATCTTTGCTGCAACCTAAAGTCCGAGCTATGAAAACATGTCCCCATACCTTATATTTTCAGTGTCTGACATTTGTTATGCTCTAATGAGCAGTTCTGCAATGTTATGACAGGATGGGCTTTTGTATTACAGTATTAGATTTTAGTTTGAGTTTTTAAAGTCTCCACTTAGCAATTCAAATAAAAAGATGAGTGTTGTTTTTTTGGGGATACAGTCACAGGTACCTATGTAAGAACTTTAGAACCAGGCATTATTCCCGTTGTTGTCATGTTACATCGTTAAAGGAAGCTAAACAGGAAAAGGAACTTTGCCATTATTCCTGTTCCTACTGCCTAACCAGTGTGACGGAATAGAGGTTAGGACTTTACACACCCCTTTTCACTATAACATGCACTCATTTTCTGACAACAATGCGAATAATGCCTGGTTCTAAATATGGGTGCGATAATATGCAAGCACCCATTATTTTTAGTTTAGCAATTTCAATTTGTTAAAAGGGTAGATGGACAGATATGAGAACCCTTTTAAGTCAAGTCCAAGGAAAGAAGGAGTGTATAATACAAAGAAACAAGTAAATGTACAGAGTTAGTGCAGAATAAAATTCCATAGTACAATATATATACAGATGCCTTTACACTTTGGAAACCATGGTTTTAGGGTTATACTTATTTTACCATTGCAAGAAAAAGAATAGTTGCATAAAATGTTACCATAACCATAGATGTCCTTCTCTTCCATGTTTCAGTATTCATAAGATGAGGGAGATTCTGCCTAGGTGACCTGAACCTCCAGCTAGTATACCAGAGACTTAAGGTACTGCAAGATATGTGTAACGTTGCACATAATGCAGCCAAACATCACCCATAAAAGTGATGTTTGCATGTACCTTCCTCAGAACTGAATGCCCCAGTCAGATAAGCAGCCCAAGGATAACAGCCAAAAGAAAAATCCAAGGGAAAATCCAAGGAAGAGCATGAACCATGTGGGAAGGATGATGAGATAGATTACTGCAACATGGAAGAGAAGGGTATCTATGGTTATGGTAAGATTTTACACAACTATTCTATGTTCTTCTATTCCCATGTTGCAATATTCATAACATGAGAGAGAATACCAAAGCTCATAAGTGAGAGGGGGAGGTAGGAGCACAAAAAGTCTCCACAAAACTATGCAGGATTGTAATAGCAAATCCTGCTCTGGATCTGGAAATAGAATCCAGCTTGTAGTATTTTATAAAGGTATGGACAGAGGACTAAGTAACTGCTTCTAGGATAGAAGCAATGTCCATTCCTTTAAATAAGTCTCCAGAGGAAGCCACAGCTCTGTCAAATGGGCCTTAACAGAAGAAGACAGAGTTTTCCCTGAGAGAAATAGAAAAAGGAATAAGCTTAAAGATCTAAGTAGAAATAGTCTGTTTAGAGACAGGTTTTCCCAGTGCCCTAGGATGAAAATAGATAAACAATTGCTCAGATTTTCTAATGGATTTGGTCTTGTTCAGATAAAATCTGACTTTTCTGTGTACATCTAAGGTGTGCAGCACCCTCTCACTGGCGTTTTGAGGTGCAGGGAAAAAGATGGGTAGATGAACATATTGATTAAGGGATAAAAGTCGTTGACTATTTTAGGCATGAATGAACTATTGGTGCAAAGGGATACCCTATCCTTATGAAAAATCAGAAAAGGTTGGAAAGCCATTAATGCTTGGAGTTCTGAAACCTGCCTGGCAGAAGTAATGGCTACCAACAAAACTATCTTCCAAGTGCAAAATTTTAGGGAAGAAACAACACGTTTGAAGGGAGCTTGCATCAGTTTTTCCAAAACAAAATGTAGGTCCCAAGGAGGTGGAACAGGTTTCCTGGGAGGCTTGATGTGATGGTTGGCTTTTAAGAAAAGTTTGACCTCTAATCTAGAAGCTAAGGTATAGACAAAGGCAGACATGCAGAAATGGCTGACAGATGGGCTTTAAATGAAGAATAAGCCAGTCCAGCCTTGAGCAATTCATACAAGTAAGAAAGGACTAGAGGAACATCCACTGATAATGGATCTAGTCTCTTACTAAGACACCAGATGGAGAACCTCTTCCATTTGGACAAGTAGGATCTCCTTGTAGTAGGTTTCCTGGTCTCCTGCAGGACAAGAAGCATGTCCTCAGAAAAAGGTGTCTGAAAGGAATCAGGAGCCTATCATCCAGAAGGTCAGGTTCAGTGTTAATAAATGCAAGTGAATGAGAGATCCCTTGTCTTGTGTGAGTAGATCCACCCTGTGAGGTTACTTGTGATGACTGCCTTTGGCTAATTGCTGAAGAACAGGGAACCTATGTTGTCTTGGCCAAAAGGGGGTCACGAACAAGATTTTTGGTTTGTCCTTGTGAATCTTCAGAAAAACTTTCTGAATTAGGGGGAGGAGGGGAATGCATAGAGAAACATCCTCTTCCATGAAAATGATAGGACATCAACCTTTCAAACCAGAGTATGAAGGACCCTGGCACAGAACTTTGGAAATTGTCTGTTCATAGGGGAGGCAAAATGATCTATTTGAGGAGTACCCCACTGGTGAAGAATGTCCAGAAACACATACCTCTGGATCCTCTATTTGTGGGCCTGTGTCACAATTCTTCTCAGTATGTCTGCATGAGCATTTTGAGCTGATGGAATGTAAACAGCTGTTAAAGTTACCTTTGCTTTAAGAGCAATCGCCAGGGCTTGGATTGCTAATCTGTAAAGCAGATAAGATTTCATTCCCCCTGTTTGTTCACATAGCAGAGAACAGTGGTGTCATCTGTGAACAGCTTCAAAGGGCATGGAAGAAGAGATGTTTTGAAGGCCTGACAGGGCAGAATCAGAGTCCTCATCTCTTTGATATCAATGTGTTGCTTCCTTATGGAGGGAGATCAAAGACCTGGCACTTTTAGGTTTTCCAGAGTAGCCCCCCACCCCAGAACTGAAGCATCTGTGAACATTTGTTGAACTGGAGGGAGTGGCTGCAGAGGAATCCCTGGGTAGAGGGAAATTTGTTGAATCCACCAAAGCAATTCCTTCTTTAGGCAAGGTAGAAGTGGAAGGACAAATTCCAGAGGATGAGCATGCTGTGACCAGAGAGTTTTCAAGTACCACTGGAATTTTCGTATGTGAAGCCTGTCTAGGGGTAGCATTGGTATAATCAAAGCAATGAGCCCTAGCATCCTGAGCAATTCCTGGCAGTCAGAGAGGGCAGCAGAAGCAACTATAGGAAGTAAGTCTGCAGAGACTGCATCTTTAGTGAGGGTAGGAAGGCCATCATAAGGTCTGCCTTTATTCTGCAACCTAGGAAAATCTGGTCCTGAGAGGGGATCAGGGAAGACTTGCTGTAGTTGAGGGTGTACCCCAAACTGAGGAGCAGGGAGATAGTGGTTTGAAAGTTCTGTTGCAAGGTGACTGGATGTTCTGCTTGAATTAGCATGTTGTCCAGGTAAGGGTAAATGAGAATTTCCTGGAGTCTGCAAAAGGCAATGACAGGAGCCAAGCACTTTGTGAATACCCTTGGAGCCACAGAGAGTCCAAAGGGCAAAGCACAGTACTGAAAATGAAAGTAAGCAACAGAAAAACATAAGAATTCCCCGAAGAGAGGGTGGATGGGAACATGAAGGTATGCATCCTTTATGTCTAAGGAGACCAGGTAAGCTTGATGTAGCAAGAGTGGCAACAGAGTCTGCAGGGTAAGCATCATGAAGGAGGGTACATGAAGGAATAAACTGAATTAGGATAAGGCTAAAATTGGTCTCCAAGGGCCATTTTTCCTGGGAACTAGGAACATTCTGGAATAGAACCATTTTCCCCTTTCCGAAGTGGGAACCTCCTGTATGGTTCCTTGTGCTTTCAAGTCTTAAATGACTTAAGGGAAAAGTTGGATCTGATCCTTTGGTGGTTGTGGAATTCTCATGAAACTGGAATGGTTTTCCAAGTCATGTAGTAACCTGTTTGTACAATAGACAGTACTCGTTTGTCTGTGGTAATGCTTGTCCAATTTGAGAGGAAACGAGAAAGGCACTGTGAAAGTGGGGATTTCTGAAAGTGTTACAAGGTAGTCACAGACTACTGGGCTTGTCTGAAAAGGGGTTCTTTTGAGCAGAGGAAGACTGGGTCCTAGGAGGCATCTGTACGTGTGCTCTTTTTGTGATGCGGGGAAGGAGTGTGGGTCTTTTTCCTTTCAAAATTAGCTCTAGAGGGATAGTTCCCATGAAATTTAGCAACTGGTGAGACAAAAATATGTTTTAACTCCTGCAGTTCTGTCCTTTTCTCTTGAAGGGATTTGAAGAGGGCTGCAGCATTAGAACCAAATAAGGCAGTATTGTCCAAAGGTGCTTCCATGTTCTTTGCCTTCAAATCCTCAGGCAAAGGTTGCAATCTCATCCAGGAATATCTCCTGAGGACAGAACCAGATGTTGCTGATCTTGCAGATACCTCTGCTGCATTATAACTGCATTTAATGGAATGTCTGGTAACCTGGGAAGAAACTACCGAGAGAGAAGAGAGCTGGGTTTTTGCTGCAGAGTCTGGGAGATCTGTCAGCAATTTGGATGCCTGTGAAATATGAGTTAGAACATACTTGGGCATGTGTGTCTGATAGTTAATGGCCCTAAAGGCCAGAGTGGAGAAGGTGTAGACCTTTTTTCCAGTTCTCTCCATCATTGTACTGTCCTTATCAGTTGGAAGGAGATTGGTGGAGGGCAGTAAGTTGGAAGTTTTATAAAAAGACAAAGAGATTGGTGCAGGGTTTGCAAGAGGGCATTTATACAAGTAAGCACTGCCCTCGGGAATCTTTTAGAACCTGTCTGGCCTTTTGGGAGCAGGAGGTTGAGAATCAGGGAGTTTAGATGCAGCAATGAATGCATCTTGAAAGGCTGGCAAGACAGGCAGGAAGGCTGAAAGACCAGGGGAGTCTATTTTAAGAGGCCATAATACCTCTTTTGTACCTCAGAGACTTGTGAGCTTTCCCATTTGAAAAAAATCCATCATTTTGGAGAGAGCTTATTCAAAGGTAATATCCTCTACTGGTGAATCCCCACCATTGGAATCCTCTTCAGGGGAGGAATATTCCAGCAGAGAGTCAAGTTGAGTGGAATAAGGTAATATCCTCTACTGGTGAATCTCCACCATTGGAATCCACTTAAGGAGAGGCATTTTCCAGCAGAGAGTCAAGTTGAGTGGAATAAGCCAGGGATTTATCTGAAGAGCACTCATCTTCCTCAGATGCCTGTAGTTCAGCAGATGGAGAGGTGACCTAGGAGATACTGGTGTAGGACGT
This sequence comes from Protopterus annectens, assembly GCF_019279795.1. Lineage (NCBI taxonomy): Eukaryota > Metazoa > Chordata > Ceratodontiformes > Protopteridae > Protopterus > Protopterus annectens. The sequence continues at coordinate 1,068,414,476 of NC_056747.1, read as the reverse complement.
GGCAAGGTAGAAGGCATAAGTGCCAGGAAAGCATTCAAAATCCCTTGAGAAAAAGTTTCCAGTCAGGGGAATGCTCCTGACTGGAAGAGACATGCTTTTATTTTTGTTTTCTCTTCAGAGAAGGGGCTACCCTTGACTGGGAAGGAAGGAATGATGTAGACCTGGGATCTGGATCAGATATTGACAAAAGTTTGATGGAAGGGGCAGGAGAGGTACTGCGTGGAACTTTGGAAGGGGTGAGCTGTGGTTCCCCCATACTGTCTGAACCAGATGTCTGCAATACCTCTGCAGACATGCTGTAGGAACCCTCTCTAGTGGCTTCCAGATCAATACCCGCATAAGGAGGAGCACCCGACACTGTATGAGCCCCCAGGCCTTCACTGGCCTCAAGAGGGATGTCCAGGATCAGAGGTGCAGCCGAAGATTCAGGCCTTACCTTTTTAACCTTTAATCTTTGAAAGCTCACCAGATGGACCAGCAGTATAGCCCATACCTAAAGCTAACCTCTTTAGTCTCTGATTTCTAGGTAAATTTTAAGGGCAGACAGACGACTGCAGAAAGTTTTAGGGATAAATGCCTGACAGATGGCACAGGCCCTGTAATCATGATTGGACCTCAGAGAAAAAAGACACTGGTCGTGGTTGCCTTTTTGTGGAATTTGTCTTCCAAAATGGCACTTGCCCTTCTTGGATGACATTAATCTCTAACAAGCATGTAGTAGCAAAAGCATAAAATAATTTCCTCAATGGGGCACTTATCTGAAGAGAACAGACACTTTTGGTGATCAGATGGATGACTGGAAGCTGTTGTTTGGTCTGGTGGAAGAGAAGTTCAGAGGATGGTACGTGCAGATGTCACTTTTATGGAAGATGCTCAGCTGCATTATGTGCAATGTCGCATGTACATTGCATTAGCTTAAGTCTTTGGTATACTGGCCAGATGTTCCGGTCACCTAGGCTGAATCTCCCTTATGTTATGAATACTGCAACATAGGAATAGAAGGACTTTATCTTTATACCTCTCAACCATACTGAATTCCTCTGTATTTACTGGTTTTGAGGGCAAAATAATGGGGTGCCATGAATTTCCAAGTGACCCCTTCAATTCCCAAACTTCCCGTTTTTTTTTTTTTTAGTTGCTGCCAAAGTCATCACATTCAGGGCTATGCACGATGATGTCAGCTTCATGAGGCAGACTGCCAGCCTGTTGGAAAGTAGAATTCAGCTGAGGGGTGGGCTTGGGATGTCTGTCTTTCTCTGTTCATTTCCCGTTCTCATTCCAACTGCTGTGGTGGTTGAACAGTTAGCGAAGTTGAACTTAGTTATTCAAGTGAAGGAACCCAGGGCTGAACCTGAACAGTTAGCTAAATAATAATTTCTTTAGCAGGCCAAGACCGGCACAGATGAGCAGTAAGGGCACAACACAATAGTTCAAATGCAGTATGCATCCTAAACTTCAAATAAATGCAACAAAGTTTCAGCAAGAAGTGTGGATCTTCGTGTAGCAATAGAAGTATTAACACTGGGATATTTCACTCTGAAAAGGCATGGATCTAATATTAGAAAAGTTTGCATTTATCTTTTGTTTGTAGCAGGGAACTGTCATTGTAGCTGCAATCTGCTGTGTGTGTTGCAAGTCTGCTTACTTTATATAAAGTTAAGGCCTACTGCAACTGCATCGTTCTCACTTCTCAGTACAACAGAATGAACTCTGGAAACAAGACTGCATTGCTACCCCCTTCTCATTTGTCTGCAAGCCCACACATGTTTAAGACTGTGCTCCTGACCTTGTACATTTAGTTTGTTGCAATTGCAATGTATGAAGGTGACTATTTTTGTGATATTTTTCAATGTGCTTTTGTTCTTTGTTGGTAGCACTATAAAAAGATGTGTTGTGGTACTCATTTTAAATCTTTTTCATGCTTTCTGCTTTGTGTTGGCTGGTGTTCTTGAACTACAGTAATTTTTTTAACTTCAGTTTGGTTCTGAAATTTAGACAGAACTTGCACTTGTGATATAAATGTTTCCAAGACAGCCAATTCTATAGTAGGTCAAAAACTTCAAAGACAATCATGTGAATTTCTTTTACACACCCCATCACAAATGTATTTACAGCTGTTTGTTGTTGTTGTGCCAAGCCTCTTTTTGCAGCAAACCTAGGAACTGGGAGAAACAAAATACAATTCCAAAGTACCACTAATCTCCTATATCACTCCTGTTTTTTTTTGTGATGGTTTGCTCTGCGTGTGTCTCTAATATTTGCCGACAGGATTGAAGTATTAGTAGTTTATCTGGTGATTTTAGTAATTGATTTGGACCTATAATATTGTTATTACTTTAGTGTCTAGTACAGATGCTCGCCATACTAGAAGGCCTTTTGTCATGTAAAAATATATAAAAAAAATGTCTGTTTAACTTGGCTTGCACGTTGCACTTCTCCTGCTGGCTCTTTAGTACTTCATGCTGATTATTAAACATCACAATAGGTGCAACATCAAGCAGTACAAAAAAAGTACAGTTGTGTACACTTACCATAAATGTAGATGTTCGAGTGTATTCACTGTTGCAGTCATCACACTTGAGTTATCTGCCTGCAGGTAGCCCACCGTCAGACTGAATACCAGAGTCTTGAGATTTCTGCATCGGATGCTGTCGCCTCTTCCATGACGTCAGGTCGTCAGGGTATAAAACATGCAGCCAATGCCATTACATCAGTTTTTCTTGCCTCAAATGTCAGGAGCCCCCAAATTAGGAAGCTATTACATGATGTGGAACACCTCCAGTAAAAAGTAAATACCCCTGCCATAAAAAATGGCCATAAAGAGGATAGGCAGAAAGGATAGATAAAGCCAGGGTGCTGGAGGAAGGGAAACCAGGACTGCAACAGTGAACACACTTGAACATCTACATTTATGGTAAGTGTACACAAATGTTCTTTGTGTTTCACTGTTGCAGTCTTCACACTTGGGTTGATTCCCAAAGCTGAGGAAGGGTGGAGGCAGTTAAGAAGTATTAGGGCTAGCTAGCTGGCCTTGTAAGACTGCTGTGGCAAATCCAGCTCTGGATTTAGAAAAGACAGGTAAGTGGTAATGCTTGGTGAAGGTGTGTACAGAACTCCAGGTTGCAGCTTCAAGGATGTCCCTAGTAGGGACTCCCCTGAGAAATGCTGTAGAGGTTGAAGTAGCTCTAGTGGAATGAGTTCTGATCCCCTCAGGGGAAGGTTTTCCATGGTACTTGTAGCAGAAATGGATGCAGTGTGCTATCCATTTGGAAATGGTTTGCTTTGAAATGGTCTTGCCCTCTGCCCCTGTAGCAAAGCTGGCTGGCAGCTGGTCAGATTTTCTGAAAGGCTTAGTCCTGTCAAGGTAGAACCTGAGCTGTCTGTGCACATCGAAGGAGTGCAGGATCCTTTCCCCTTTATTCTGAGGATTAAGAGAAAAAGGTTGAGAAATGGATGGATTGGTTTAAAACCACACTGGAAACCTCCTTGGGCATAAAGGATGGGTTAGTCCTGAGGGAAACCCTGTCAGCATGGAAAATAATGAAGGGCTCCACCGCCATTAGTGCCTGTAACTTAGACATTCTTCTTGCTGAAGTAATAGCTAGAAGGAAGGCAGTTTTCCAAGAGAAGAATTTTAACTCTGCTGAAGCAGCAGGTTCAAAAGGGGGGAGTATGAGTTTCTCCAGTACAAAGTTAAGGTCCCAGGCCAGGGTGGAAGCTCTCCTAGGGGGCCTTAAATTGTTAGCTCCACTCAGGAAATGTTTGATGAGAGGGTGAGAAAAGAGAGGTGGCTCAGTATTATAATGAGCTAAGATGGCAGAGGCATGAATCTTAATGGATGAGAAGTATGGGCCTCTGTGGAGCAGCCCTGCTAGGTAATCAAGGATTTGAGGTAAGGTGGGCACGGCTGTGTCCTTTCCTTGAGACTGATTCCAAGAACAATATCTTTTCCACTTTTCAGCATAGGATTTCCTAGTACTAGGCCTTCTGGCCTCAAGGATGACGTCAAGCACCTGTTTGCTGAAGGATGCTGGAGGTGTATTCAGGGGATAATTCAGGCTGCAAGGTTTAGGGTTTGCAGCTGTGGATGCAAAATCTCTCCCTCCTGCTGAGACAGCAGGGAAAGTGTCTGATGGTGCCAGGGTGGCACTGCTGTCAAACTGACTAGGAGTGGGTACCAGTGCTGGTGTGGCCAGTCTGGTGCAATAAGGATTGCCCTTAGCCTGTCCTGTTTGATCTTGAGTAGTACTTTTGAGAGGAGGGGCAGAGGAGGAAAGGCATAAATTGAGAGGTTTTCCCATGTAAAGGATGGGGCATCCACCTTCCAGGCTCTGCTATGAAGGTTCCTGGTGCAAAATTTGCTCGATTGGTGGTTTTGGAGGGAGGCAAAAAGGACCACCTCTGGTGTTCCCCACCTCTGGGTTAACAGTTTAAATGAGTTGGCTTCCAGTTTCCACTCGTGAGGGTCCAGTACATTTATGCTTAAGTCGTCTGCCAGTGAATTTTGTTTGCCTGGCAGGAATTGAGCTTGTAGGTGCACTTGGTTGCTCAGGGCTGTGTTCCACAGGGCTATGGCTAACCTGCAGAGTGGTAAGAATGAGTTCCCCCCTGCTTGTTTATGTCCCACATAACTGTGGTGTTGTCTGTCTTTATCAGGAGCATACCTCTCAACCTCGAAACATCAAAAATCTGGACAAAGACCCATGAGAAACAGGTACAAATCTCTACGCTGATTAACATAACATTTGCATACATAACTGTGTAACCATGCCCACTCCATTGGAATTGTGGGATACCAGCTTTTAAATGTAAATCGATGAACAGACAACCAAAATATGGCCTCAGAGTCCCTCACAGCCTTCCAATGTCCCATTACTTGGCTATTTGCCCCATTTACTATAGACACTGTAATGTGCATAATGTTTTACTTCTGCAATCATTATTTGGATTTCATTTAAAACTTATTTTACATTTTATAGCACAAACACTAATAGACATTTGCTAAACAAAGCAATACAGTTTCACAATGAAAATAGACTTGGCATTAAAACTTCTCTGCCCTTGAAACTCACATTAATTAAAATAGCATTGTAACCCACATTCAAAGAAAATGCATCTGGCCAGTGGCGGATAAATATTACCTTTGGGCTGTTTTCAAATCATAGGCCCCTTGCACATGAAACATACACATGTTCTTTGATACACCTTCTTGACTATTAAATTATATTACTTGTATAATACAGCACACTTGTTAGAGCGCATTTTAAATTTATTGTTTTGAACATTTTTCCAGTAAGCAATGAAACAAAATGCATGAACCAATAATGACAAAACTGCTCAATTCAGAATATTTCCATCATAAAAGTCTGCTCAAATGTCTATAATCCACCAGTATCAGTAAATATGCACAACCTCTGCAGAAGTAAAAGTCATCTAAATAATTCCCCATTAAAGAGATCTGTAACTAATGAAGAGGTTGTGGCTAGTAAACAACTTTAGATTTCATTGTTTCATCTACAAGTAAAGTGCATTAAAAAAAAGCTAGTAATATTTCAGTAGGGAATGGATGGAAAGCTGATAACAGGTTCATAGTTACTAGGTAACTCTTCCAAAGCAGGGCATTTTCAGGACTGCAGCATCCACCCCCTTTAAAAATACAACACAGTACAGTACCCACAATCCATCTATATACTGTGAGAGTAGACCCCACAGCCTTCTGCATCGAAAAGCAAATATTCTACCTGTTGTGCTATTAACACAGACTTTATGTAAGCAGCACTAAACTTCTCTCCTGCTGAGGAACTATGCATTACAAAAAAGAAAGAAAGAAAGAAATCTGGAAGAAGCCAAACTTTATTGGGGGGGGGGCAAAGGCCCAAGGTACAGGGTTTGAACCTGACTAATTGTTACCACAAGGCATGGCTAACTGGGGAATTTTACACACACACACACACACACACACACACACACACACACACACACACACACACACACCAAAGGTTAAAACACAGCAGCAGGTAAAAAGAAACACAGACTTCTAAGCTTGCAGCTCTGATAAATTAATTGGCGATAGTGTAGTTCACTGGCTCACCCTCAGTTTTGTGCAGAAGTGGGCATGGCACGGATGACTGACGAATGAACCTGCATATGAAATGAGGCATGATTGGCATGCCATTCATATTCGCCAGTGACATCATGCACACAATGCATGTGTTAACCATGACTCTGACTCCAGAAAGCCTGTAAAAGCAATATAATGTGCCATAATCATCTCGCAATTCCACTTTTTTAGAAACACAATAAAAATATGTTTACATTTCAAAATGTTTGGTGGTAGTGCCCATATTAAAGATAATTGTAACTGCCAATATATATATATATATATATATATATATATATATATATATACTGTTAGTTCTTCAGGCTACTGTTTATTCATTTCTTAGTGCATGGATATGGTGGTTTAGTGAATGAGGGACAGAGTAAAGGGGACAGAGATTATGACAACTAGTAAGAGGATTGGAAGAAAGAGAGGAGGAGTAACATAATCCAGGTTAGCATACAGAACTAGATGCAGGTTTGAGTATCCCTAGGTTACTACAAAGAGTACAAACTATGCATTACACAGTTACTATAGATGCTTGAAATAAGTCAACATAGTACAACAGAGGCACACAGCAACCACTTTCACCCAGAGAGGGATAACATTTTGCTAAATAAAACAACACACAGCAATATTAACAACAGAAAAAGGCAATTTTAGTAGCAGAAAAAATACTTATAATTAGGAAAGTGTTTCCTGCCCTCATGCCTCTTCTGTGCATAAGTTGCATAAATGGCAACATCATCAGATAAAGTAAACTACTTACAGTTCTTGGAATATTAAATAAAAAATAAAGAGATCTACAGTTGTGATTTAGTTTCTACAATATGTGAACACAGAAGAGAGAGAAAAAACTTCTGTTTTTATTCCTAGTTACTAAGCAATCACTTCTTCCTTAAGACAAAAACACTTAGATGCCTCTTAATTTCTAATCACCAATCATACAAATCTTGTTATGAGTAACCTGGTTCTGATAGCGCATCCTGCACTGTGCTGCTCACCATTATACTTAACTCAGCACATTATGCAATTTATCACTCCCCTTTCTTTGCTTTTACTGTTACTTGTATGCAGTAAACTCATTCATTACAATATATAATACATATTCATTAATGTTCCAGGCGGTCCGGTTGAATATTCAATATCTTACAGTGATGTAAAACACCTCGGGCGGGGTTTGGACGGTGCTTGCTACTGCGCATCTGGTGAGCCAGTGAACTACAATATCGCCAATTAATTGCACACTGAAAGCTATAATTGCTCACTGAAAAGCTTGCTCAGTAGTTGCAGCAGATAAACTGAAACGGTCTTATAAAACCGAAATGTCAAACTGGACTTACGAATGCAGCTTGCAGATAACCTGAAACGAAGTAATTTAACATAAAAAATGAGATTCATGAATGCAGCTCAGCAAAAAACTGAAATGCATGGACTTCTGATAAATGAATTGCACACTGAGTGTCCAAGTGCTTCGGATTATGCAGAACACTCCACATTTAACAATGAGCAAAGCCACTGTTCCGCTGTTCCGCATTGAACAGCTGTGCCTCCGCTACAAAGATTTTGATTGGTTTGTGTACCGCAATTATTGCCAATTGGCATTGCGGTATAAAAACCAATGCATAGCTCTGCTGCCCTTCTGCATTACACAACGTTGGCTGTGCTCCACAGTTTCTGATTGTCTCGTAGACTGCATTTACAGTCAATCACAAATGCGGTCTACGAGCCAATCAAGTAAAGAGTCTCAGGAGGACGGAGCCAATGACAGCTCCCCAATACAAGCCAATCATGTTCCGGGAAGCCTTTTCTTGGCCAAATAATGGCTTGAAAAAGGCTTCCAGGAATCAGGAATTTTACGTTTTAGGTCCCCATTAACTCAGAAAGAGCACTGGGAAGAAGGAAGGAGAGGCTGTGGATTGAAGACATCGGAAGTAGTCAGGGTCGGGACTTGGAAGTTAGCCTGTCAGGAGACGAGTCTTGCTGTATCAGAACTCGGAAGCAGTCACTGCAGAAGGTTGAGATTTTATTTTGCTCCTGCTGCTGGACAACTGGGATCAAGTTTGTGCCATGGTGGATTATTTCTGCTGGAGGCTTCGGTTATTGGATTGCGTTGAGCTGGTGCTGTGGCTGGACCTAGGCAGAGGTAAGTGTTTTAGCTGTAATGGCTGCAGTATTTCCCTTGAGAACTGGTATGTTAGCACAGATCCTGTTATTCTAGTAACTTTTTAAGTTTATAAGAGTAATATTTAGTGTCTGTATGTTTGTGCTGCTTGTCCCAAGCATGTCTCTGAAGTCTGACAGAAATTAAGCAATTGTATGCCAACATAGATGCTGTTATAAACTTAGAAAGTTGCTAGAATAACAGGAATATTTAAAGTTTCTCAATTTTTGTACTGCTTGTCTCCCTTGTATGTGTCTGAAGTCTGAAAGTAATTGAGCAATTGTGTGGCAACACAGATCCTGTTATTCTAACAACTTTCTAAGTTTATAACAGCAATATTTAAAGTGTCTCTGTTTGTGCTGCTTGCCCTCCTAGTATGTCTCTGAAAGTAATTGCCTTTTTTGGGGGGGGGGGTCTGTATGCCAACACAGATCCTGTTATTTTAGCATCTTTCTAAGTTTATAAGAGCAATATAAGTTTATAACAGCAATATTTAAAGTGTCTCTGTTTGTGCTGCTTGTCCCCCTGTACATCTGTGAAAGTAATTGCCTTTCTTTGGGAGAAACTGTATGCTAACACAGATACTGTTATTTTAGCAATTTTCTAAGTTTGTAATAGCAAAATAAGTTTATAACTGCAATATTTAAAGTGTCTACGTTTGTGCTGCTTGTCCCCCTAGTACATCTCTGAAGGTAATTGCCTTTTTCTTTTTTTTTTTTCATTTACTTATTGTGTGGTTATGGTATTGCAGATTATTAAATAAAGGTTTTGGATTTGAGAAGTGTCTTATTGAATTTTACAGATGTTCTACCATGCTCCATGGCGATGGCACATTTTGCGCAATGCGAAAATATGGTGTTCCGCATTTTGATCATTTGTCACACATTATTAGGGTCTGTGTTCCACATTGGCCTCTTAAGAGGCTGAGACCTATGATTGCACACTGAAAGCTTGCCCAGTAGTTAAGCAGATCAACACACATACACCCCTTGCCCAGTAGTTAAGGAAATCAACGGCTGCAGTAGATAAACTGAAATAGCCCCAACAAAGGTTAATGCACTTATGAACAGCAAACACAGCAGCAGGTAAACTGAAATGAGACTTGCAAATAACATAAAACCTGATATTCACGGACTTCGGATAAATTAACTGCACACTGAAAGCTGCTGAAATGAGCAGATAAACTGAAACGGCGCAGATAAAACTTGCACGCATACTTGCAGTAGTTAAAAAATAAAGCGAGAGAGAAGACCGGGAAATCTGGAAATTAAGGGGGCCATTCAGGAATTTGTGGCACCCCAATATTTTTCCCTCAAAAATGGTAAATACTGAGGAATTCGATATGGTTGAGAGGTATGATCAGGAGCTGTCCTAGAAGGATAAGGTATTTGAAGGCTGTCACAGCATTCTGTACAGCTAGCATTTCTTTTTGATTGATATGCAGGGGAATTTGTTCTGGGCTCCATTTGCCTTGAATGCATTTGCCTGCCATGTGAGCCCCCCATGCATAGTCTGATGCATCTGTTGTCAGGGTTTGGGCAGCAAGGGGTTTATTGAAAGGAAGTCCGTTATTGTGGTTGTATGCCTCTGCCCACCAAAGGAATTCTGCCCTTAGACAAGGTATGATAGGAATCACTGTTTCCAGGTCCTGAGAATGTTGACACCAGAGACTTTTTAAGTACCATTGAAGTTTCCTCATATGCAGTCTTGCATATGGAATTAGCAGAATGCATGAGGCCATGAACCCTAGGGCTTGCAGTATTTTCCTTGCAGATAGCTGGGTTTTGGTGGCCATTAGTTTGAAATAGTTTATTAAATGGACCGGCTTTTCTGGAGTGAGGAATGTCATCTGGGAAGTTCTGTTCAAGCTTGCTCCCAGGAATACAATTTGTTGGCTGGGCACCAGTTGTGATTTCTTTTCATTGATGGTGTATCCCAGTGAAGTTAGAAGTCTTTCTACAAATGCCAGGTGCTAAAGCAGCAATTCCTGACTGTCTGCCTGAATCAGGCAATCGTCCAAGTATGGGTAAATTTGAATATTTCTCTGCCTGCAGTATGCAATAGCTGGAGCCAGGCACTTTGTGAATACTCAGGGTGCAGTAGATAAGCCAAAGGGAAGTGCAGAGAACTGATAGTGCAAAGACCCTGCCCTAAAACATAGATATTTCCTGCAAGATTCCCTTATGGGGATGTGCAGATAAGCTTCTTTTAAGTCTTGTAGACTTTTTCCATAAGGGGTGGATTACCACTCCCTGTTTTTGAGGTGGGAACACTCCATTGTTTAGATCTCAGCATACCCTGAGACTGTAGTCTTGATGGTCTGTTTCCCCAGAGTTTGGCCTAAGAAGGCTTGGGAGGGACTGGAAAGGACCAGTTTTTTGAAAGCTAATGACTACTAAATCTAGGTGGCTGAACCTGTAAGAAATCTTTGACAGTTTGCATAGATTTAGCTTTTCCTTCCATCTTTTTAAGAACTTCTTCTGCTTCCGTACCACATAAACAATCCTGATTTAATGGAGCATCTAGTAATTTTGATTTGACATGGTCTGGCAAGACTTTTCCTTCAGCCAAGCATGCCTTCTCAGTACAGACCCAGTGACCAGCAGCCCTGCAAGATGCTTCTATGGCATCAAACTCACATTGCAAAGTATGTTTACTAACTTTGTTTGCAGAATGCATTAACTCTTGTAAATCTTTATTTTCTGCACAATCTGGAAGTAAAACCATTTTTCTAATTAATTCCATAATATGTTGCCTGTACTTCAACATGTGAAACTGGCAATTCAAAGCCATGATGGCAAGATTTGCAGAGGTATATACATTCTTACCCCATCTGTCTAAAGCTCTAGAATCCCTGTCTGAAGGGGTAGGATTTTTGGCTGTAGTAGCCTTAATGCCTTTAGGTCCCTGGGAAATGGTCTCTGGATCCGCAGCAGGATTCTTAAAGAGAAATTTGTGAGAGTCAGGTACTCTGTAGTACCTGTCAGGTTTTCTAGGGGCTGGTGGTAAAGTGTCAGGAGTAAGACTGGATTCCATGAAGACATCATCTAGAATATCCAGGACAGGGGGTACAGCTAGAGGCTTGTGCTGAGGCAAATCTAAAAATGCCCTGAGTCTCTTCCTGGACTGCGGATAGTCCTGGCATTCCCAGCATAAATGCTCTCTTAAGGTATCCAAGGTTTCACCAAAAGAAAAATCCTCTGGAGGGGAGGCAGAGGGAATGGATTCCTCTGCATCTGAATCCTCAAAGGTAGATAAGGGTATGTCCTGGTAATCAGAAGGGTCAGAGTCATCGGATTCCTGGTCTGTAGAATCAGAAGGAAATTAAATTCTTTGTCTTTTAGCAGGGGAAGGCTGGCTTCCCCTAATTAGAGCAATAAGGTCTTCAGCCATTCTAAGCATTTGTTTTTGTGGCATGGGAGCTTGAGCATGCACTTTGGACATCGGTTTTCTAGGCATAGTGTGAACTCTGGACCTGAGAAACTCAGTAGTTTTAGTTAAAAATGACATCAATTTAATGCGAATATCGGTAGGTCGGAATGCACCCTCAGAAGCTGGTGCCTGCACAGCGGCTCCGGACCCATCCAAGGTAGAGACGTCCGCAGGTTCCATAGTCAACGAATCATCTTGTGGCATACCAGCCTCTGAATGGGTCTCAGCAGAGGCCTGTGAATCTGGAGAAGTGGGCATCAGGGGCTGCAAAGATGCCTCACTAAGTACCGATGGACTGGCAACTAGCTTAATGGAAGCATCATCAGCAGTTTTTGACCTATGCGGTCTGTATCTTTGTCTTTGTGCTTTTTCAGAAGATTGGTAGCCGGATGGTTTACCGAAGCCATTTCAGAATACGGAGAATAAGAGTGAAAGAATTTAGCTACAAAAATAGCCCAATGGCAAATGGTTTGGGCATTAAACAAGGCACAAAACCGACAGCGAGGGATGTCGTGGTCTGGGCCTAAACAGGTGATGCAGTAAGAATGAAAATCTCTTTGAGGTATTTGCTTTCCACAGGCATGACAATTGTTAACTTTTTCTGACATCGGTTAGAGCAAGAAAAAGAATCCCCAACAGGGTACTTAGCTTTAGAAGACTTCAGATTTGAAACTCAAAAAATGGAAATTTCAGGTAGCAGTGGACCGGCACTTGCGAACTGCTTTTGGGCTCCTTCTCGGCAAGAAAGACTGATGTAATGGCATCAGCTGCATGTTTTATACCCCTGACGACCTGACGTCATGGAAGAGGTGACAGCATCTGATGCAGAAATCCCAAGACTCTAGTATTCGGGCTACCTGTAGGCAGATAACCCAAGTGTGATGACTGCAACAGTGAAACATGAAGAACATCTGTTATTTGCTGTTCTTTGAAGAGCAAATGAAACCTCCTATGTTGTCATCTTCTCTTATCAGTTAAAGTTTTTAGTTCAGTATGCAAATCAGAAATAGTGGTATGAGAAAGCCAAGTGACAAATGATGTTTGCAGAGACTTGTCTTGCTAATAATATAGTTGCAAGCCAGCAACAACTTGAGAATTGCAAGTACCAGTTTTCAGCTTTAGAGGCTTGAATTATTTATATATGCAATGCTATTTCTGAAGGTCTTTGGACATAAAATGTCTTTGTACTGCCCCAGTTAAGGGCCCAATATTTGGTATGACTGGGGATTGGCAGGTGATATGAAATAGTGCTGGCTTAATACCCCCTCACCCACTAACAGTCCTTCCTGACCATTCCTTAGGTTAGGGGGTTATTAGCACAGTACAAACTTTTTGAAGTTCCTGTTGACATAGAATTAAGAGTTATGAAGAACAATAAAGCCCCACATGGGAACTTTCTTTAGAGAGAAATGGGGAATATGTGACTGTTCTGGTAATACAAACCCCAGACATCTGCTTACCTGGCTCTATGTCAAGTCTTAGAACACTTAAAATTTTGAACGTTACATGGTCGAGACCAAACGTTCGAAATTTCAAGTGTTCAAAGAGTGACTTTCAACGGCACCGTACGGTGCAGATAGGGAGAGTTTCCTTTTTCTGCACTGAAGTGCGGTCTCGGAGTTGGTATTTAAGTAGGGGGGTGTGGGGAGTGCTGGGGGGCTTGCCCTCCTGCTCACACTGTTAAGGTGTATTTTTCTTTTTTTTTATGTGATATTCAAACATCCAAATGCCGAACATTTGGTCTCGACCATGTAACATTTGACATTTTGGATGTTTGAATATTTAACATAGACCCTGCTTACCTTATCTTTGAGATAGAATGTCTTGGATATGATCGGTTCAAGGGCGCCCGCAGGCAGGTGCAAGGGGGTGCACTTGCACCCCCCTGGAATTGGCTGACTAGTTAATCATATAATTTTAAAAAAAGTTTTTTTTTTTTGGGCGCGTTCTTCTTTAAGAAGAAAGAAGTCCAGTCGCGAGCATGCTGACATCATCGCTCATCGCACAGTGCACATATTTTCAAGTTTGCGAGCGGGAATTGACAGGGATGGTTTCGGGATCACAAGCGGGAACTGAGATGAACTTCACTGGAGATGAAGGAGGGACGCGGACGGTTTCGGGTTCGCAAGCGCAATGGATGGATACTTAGGAGCGAGCGGAAGATGGGACACTTTCAGAGTGAGTAGTCAGACGGAAGATGGGACTGGTGTGTGTGTGTGTGTGTGTGTGTGTGTGTGTGTGTGTGTGTGTGTGTGTGTGTGTGTGTGTGTGTGTGTGTGTGTACTTTTTCTGTTCCTCATAAAATCTGTGGTTTCTGTATTTGTGTCATTGCAAAGCCAGTGGTAGCATTGTTGGCTGACAGCTACATGTTCTCTGGTTTGATTCTTGGCTGGGGTGCCTTACCTTCTGTGTGGAATCTGTATGCCCTCCCTATTTTTGTTTCCTCCCATCTTACAAAAACGTGTCTGTTTGGAGTGTTTCTTCCTGGGCCTCTGCTAAAAATTAGCTTTTTTTCCAAGTCAGACTTTCCTGGTTAACAAATGTTAAAAAAATGACACTCATTTGAATATCAGACTTCATATTCTTCAGAAAGTGCATGGTAACAAAAGCTTTTATTCTAGCAATTTTCTAAGTGTACAAGATGGATATTTGAAATGTATCCCTATCTTTGGGACTGTATCCCCCCCCCATTATTGGCTTCATCCAGGTTTTGTGCTAAGGTTGAGAGCTATGGTAAGAACTGAATTCACTGAATATGTTTGGGGGCTATATTCCCCCATTACTGGCTTTGTCCGGGTGTTTTTTGCTAAGAGGTTGAGAGCTATGGTGAGAACTGAATTCACTGAATGTTTGGGGGCTGTATTCACCCATTATTGGCTTTGTTCAGGTATTTTGTACTAAGAGGTTGACAGCCGTTCTATGGTGAGAACTGAATTCACTAAATGGTAGCCATTTAAGTTTCAGTCTTCCTCTTTCACAAAACAGCTGATTTGGCATAGTGGTATGTTGCTCTGACTGTTTTGCACAGGGTCCCCTGGGTTCAAGACGTGGCAATGAAATGCATGGTGGTAATGCAGCATTTTATTCTAGCAACTTTCCAACATTATACAAGCAATGTTTAAAATGTGTCCCTGGTTTTTGGCCTTTTGTCCCCCCCCCCCCAATAAATTTTGGCTTTTTCCAGATTTCTTGTGCTGCAAAGTTCAGAGATACTGCTGAGTGTTGAGTAGATTTTACAAGGAGCTGAGAGCTGCAAGGGAGCAAAAGTTTAGTGCTGCTTATGTTTAGTCTGCTTGCATTGTTCATAGCACAACAGATAGTGTACTTGCTTTTAATGCTGAAGGCTGTGGGTTCTACTCCCACAGTACGTAGATGCATTGCTGATACTGTATCGTGTTATAAAGGGGGTGGATGCTGCAGTCCTTTTGGCAAAGATACCTAGTAACTATGAACCTGATATCAGTTTGCTATCCATTCCCTATTGCGGTATTACTAGCTTATCATTTGTGTATTGCATGCAACAAAGGCAATTTATTCTTCAAGGGTAACAGGCACTTTATTTGTAGATTAAACAATGACATATAAAGTTGTTTGCTAGCAGCAACCTCTTTATTAGTTACAAATTTCTTGAATGTGGATTTTACTGCTTCAGAGATTGTGCATATTTTTTACTGATACTGGTGGACTATAGAAGGTTGAGTAGACTTTTTATGATGGAAATGTTCTGAATTGGGCAGTTTTGTCATTGGTGTATGCATTTTGTTTCATTGTTTGCTGGAAAAATGTTCAAAACAATAAATTTAAAATGCCCTCTAACAACTGTACTGTATTGTACAAGGAATATAATATAATACAGTCAGGAAGGTGTATCAAAGAGCATGTGTATGTTATGTTCGAGGGGCCTATGATTTTGAAGACAGCCCAGAGTTAATATTTATCTGCCACTGGCAAAATGTATTTTCTTTGAATGTGGGTTTCAATGCTGTTTCAATGCATGTAAGTTTCAAGGGCAGAGCAGTTTTAATGTTGAGTCTGTTTTCATTATGAGACTGCATTGCTTTGTTTAACAGATATGTATTAGGGTTTGTGCTGTAAAATGCAAAATAAAACTTTCAAATGAAATCTAAATCATCACAGAAGTAAAGCAGTATGCACATTACAGTGTTTATGGTAAATGGGGCAAAATAACCAAGGAATGGGACATTGGAATGGCTGCAGGGGGGAGGCTCCATTCGACCATGATTTTGTGGGGGAGGGGGTAGCAAACTCAGACAGCCCTGGTTGAACTATACCTCTCAGTTGTCCATATCTTTGTAGAATTAATAGATATTTGCATCTTATTTTTGGTTTGTTCCTCATAAAATTTGTTGTTTTCTAGCAAATTATTTAGGAATGAAGTCACTAAATGACAGACATTGAGTTTCAGAAGTCATAACCTTCAGAAAAATGCATGCTAATGCAAGACTGTCTTAAGTTTATACAAGAGCAAATTTTAGTAGTGTTTGTATGTTCCCCAATATATTTGGCCTTGTCCAGATTTCCTGCATTAAGAGGTACATGCAAATCACTTTGTAGATTAGAAATATCCAAACCTCTCAATTGTCCCCAACTTTGGCTCAAAATGTTGCTCTCCCCTAATAATCCCTCCTCCAAAATGGCAATTTTGGAAGAAAATGTGGAGGGTTTACAATTATATATAACTGTAATGATCAGAGTTATAGATTACTTTTATTTCAGAAATGCATGTAGATGCTCTTATTTTGTTAGCTGCTCAAGTTAACAATGTTAATATTAAAAAGGTGTCCCTTTTTTGACAGGTTCCCAGCTGTATTGTGTGGCAACTTTATATTTTTGCATCACATTTTGGTCCATTTTTCATAAAATTGTGGTTTTCTGGCAAATTAGTGGCAAGTCATTAAAGATTGAAGTTAGAAAATAATGGCAGACATTTGAGTTTCAGATTTTATACCCTTCAGAAAATTCGGACTAATGCAAGATCTACTACTGTTCTATTATCTAAGTTAATAAGAGCAATATTTAAAAACTGGCCGTATTTTTGGGCCTGTGTCCCACTTCTAGTTCTATGTATGGCTTTGCCCAGATTTCTTGCTCTGAAGTTGAGAGGTATGAGTGTCAGAGCCATCACTGTCAGCCAGAGACATTTCAAATTATGACATACTTATTGCACCCCACCCCCCCATTGTAGTGGCTCTGGATGTGTCCAAGGAAGGCAAGGAGCAGTTATGCAGTGTAAGTGTGCAGAGTATTCCCCCGTCCAAGGTAGATCACAAATACGACCGTGGCTTTTTATCTGTCCTTGATTTTGCAGAATGTTCTGGTTTTCTATCAGATTTTTATACTGTTGATTTATGCTTCTTATTATTCAGGAACTGCATGCTGTCACAGTGTCCTGTTGCTCTGTTTAAGTAGCCATGGTTTAATGAACATCAGGTAAGCTTGTTGGAGATTGTAAGATGCAAGTAAGCTTTAGTAAGCATACCGTTAAAGAATTACCAGCATTGAAAGCCTTTTCGTTGTTGCCATGTAGAGAATATTTACATAACTAGATAATGTATAAGCCTTGGGTATTGAAATGCATATGACAGTATTTGTAATAAAAGGATAGGATTACAGTATTTTCAGAAGCTCATTACATTTTATTGGAGACCAGTGTCTTATAGCAGTGTCTGTCTATTAGTACACTTGTAGTTGGGTGGCTTTAATGGTATATGGTAAATAAGTATTGCTACCTTACTTAAAAGCCAAACCCTGCAACAACTAGGTAAGCTCCACACTGAAGTCAAAACACAATAGCTCTGGTGGGTAAATGTACTCTGTAGTAATCAAAAAAGGCAAATGTTTGAAATAACTACAGCTTATGTGCAAACACAATATGTAGTGATGAAACAATGATCTGCTAAAAATGCTTTAATGCTCCACATTGCTGAGCTGCAGATCAGTTATTATCACTGGCTACCAGGATTTCACCCACTTCAGATCAAGCACGGTGCCGTTCAGTGCAACCTTCTCAGAACTAATTCAAGTCTGACCAGAATTATTTGGTGTATGTGTGTGTGTGTGTGTGTGTGTGTGTGTGTGTGTGTGTGTGTGTGTGTGTGTGTGTAAGAGGGAGGTAGCATACCCCTCAGATGTCCAGGTTTTTGCAGAATGTCCAGATTTTTGCCCCATATTCCTCCTAAAAAGGATTGAAGTTGCTAAATAATGGGACATTTCAGTTTTAGACGTCATATCATTTAGAAAAATGCATACTAACACAAATCCTGTTACTCTTGCAATTTTCTAAGTTTATGAGAGCCATATTTATAATCTGTCCCTATTTATTTTAGGCTTTGTCCAGATTTCTTGCACTAAGGTTGAGGCCTTGAGGGGTGTGGTATATTTGTGTGAGAGAGAGAGAGAGAGACAGGGAAATGCCCAAGTTAGAGTTAGCAGGTGGAATTTATTTTCAAGTGCATTTTCAAGGAACTGTGAGTTTTAAGGGAAACAAAGTTTACTGCTGCTCATGCCAAGTCTATTTACAATGTGCAACTGTTTTGTTTAGCAAATGGTATCTCTATTGTGGTATAAAGTTTTAAAGCTATGTTAGTAGCACCACAAGTAGAATACTTGCATCTTAATGTAGAGGCTTGAGGTTTTATTCCTACAGCATGTACATTTGTATGCTGCAGTCCTGAGGATGTCCTCCTTTGGATGAGATGCCTAATAACTATGAACCTGTTTGTCAGCTTGCCATCCATTTTCTATTGCAATATACCAGCTTACCATTTTTTTAATTTAACATAGACAATTTATTCTTTGATGGCAGCAGGCACTGAATTTGCAGATGAAACACTGAAATATACAGTTGTTTTCTAGCAACAACACTTCAGATATCTTCAATGTGGAATTATTCAGATTACTTTTACTTTGGCAGAGATCGTGTGTATTGACTGATATTGGTGGATTGTAATGAGTGGCCTTTTATGGTTGAAATGTTCTGACTTGGGCAGTTTGTCATTATTGGTTTGTATGTTTTGTTTCATTGCTTACTGGAAAAATGTTCAAAACTATAAATTTAAAACACACTCAAACAAGTGTTGCTGTATAATACAAGGGATATAATTCAATTATATATTATATATTATAATTAATACAATCAGGTAAATCAAATAACTTTTGCATGGCCCTAATAGTGTGCAAGGAGCCTATTGCTTGAAAACAGTTCAAAGGTAAATAACCTGCCACTGGTCAGATGCATTTTCTTTGAATGTGGGTTTCAATGCTGTTTCATTGAATGTGAGTTTCAAAAATAGAGAAGCTTTAATGCCATGTCTGTTTTCACTGTAAGACTATTGCTTTGTTTAGGTTTAGTAAATGTCTATCAGTGTTTGGGCTATAATGTTTGAAATGAAAGTTGTAAATTAAATCCAACTGCCTGTAATCATTGTAGAACTAAAGCATAAAACAGTATGCACACAGAGATTTGAACAGTGTCTATGGCAAATGGGGAGAAATAGCCAAGTAATGGGACACTGGAATGGCTGTGTGGGCGGGGCTTGTGGTGGGTGGACTTGGGCGGGGCTGTGTTGGCAGGGGGCGGGGAGAGCTATGTGGGTGGGGCTCTGGGTTTGCACCCCCCTGCAAAAAATCCTGCGGGCTCCCTTCGATCGGTTGGTACCAACTCTGCACCAAACTTTTTTTTTTTTTTTGAATGACAACATACTTTTCTGGTTTAGTTATTTAAGGGAAAGGGATGACAATTCGTAATCTCTCAGGGACTCAGGGACAGTCCCAAAGGAATATTCATCTGAGCAGCTCTTATGTTTCTTTCAGTTTCTTATTCCCAACAGATCAGCATTTTTTTGGAGATTTTTGTAGTTTTGTACACCAACTATCAAACATTCATAATAAAGTATTTGATTTGTTCTTCCTCTACATTTTTGTTGCAGCTGTTAATTATATAGTCAGGTCTATCTGTTTTCTTTTGGTCATAATGCAACTTTAACTTTATGCATGTAACCCAACATATGTGACTCTTTTTGCTATAACTGCTAGTATATCAATATTGTTTAGAATTGTACTTGTTTAAAAATGTACTACTGGAGCTTTTTCTCCTCGAGTCTCCACTGAAAATGGGCCACAAGCCCAGCTGGACAAACCCGGTTAACAAATGTCAATAAATAAATAAATAATGTCAGACTAATGCTTTAGTTAAACAACTTAAAATCTAAATTCAGTGCCAGGAATGTTCTGATGGAATAGTGATACCTCTCAACTGTCCCTGATTTTAACTCAAATGTTAGCCCTGTCCCTTTTAATCCCTCCAGACACTGGTGCCTTTTGGAGAAGAGGTGCTGAATTTTACTTCATAAATAATGACAACGATTAAGAGTTACAGACCTCTATTCCTTCAGGAAATGTATACTGATTCTCATTGTCTTACTCTGTTAATGTCTCAACTTACTAGAAGTAATATTTTAAAAGTGTCCCTGATTTTTCCTGGATATGTCCCTGATCATGTTGAAATTTGGGTCTACATCAAAAGCACGAAAAGGCATCTGAGCGAATACGGAAACAGCGACACATATTCATCGAATCGCATTATCACATTCAAGCAATTCGATGAATATGTCATAGGGCAAGGAGATAGTTGGCCAGCTTCACGGAGTTGCCCTTTCCTTCCCTATAGTGCGATCTCAGAGTTGGTATATTTAGTTAGAGGTGTGTGGGGGTCAGAGCCCCCCATGTTGGGTGTTAAATAATTTTTTTTAGGGAATAGCCGCATATGTTTTTTTCCCTAGGGAAAATTTTGATTACTTGGCCGTTCGCTGTTTTCAGGTTTCATGCATTATGTCTCGACTTTTAAGTAGTCGCTCATATGCACTTTTGGTGTTATAACATAGACCCAAAATTTGTCCCTGCTAGGTTGAGAACTATGGAATACTCATCTGCAGCCATATTGCTCTCAGTAGTTAGCTTCAGTCAGTCATTGTCAGGGTGTTTGCAATGGTCTCTTCTCACCTCAAAGAAGAAATGCTCTGTTCTTCAGAATAGATAGTTGTTGAACTAGCTTGGTTGAGAGTTACCCCACTCAAAGACTTTGTATCCACAAAGAAGTAATATGTAATTTGCTGAATCAAATGTTTTTGAGTAGTTTTATGAAAATGATTCTGTTGACTCTCCTTTATTTGTGGTTTTCAGAATAGTGTCAGTCAGTTAATGACAGCAGAACTCTGTAGGTAGCAATTTAGTGTAGAAGCAGTTAATTTTATTTTTATAAAAGAAAACTGTATTCTAGTTATTCACAAGTTCAAAGTTTGATGATCCAAGTTCAAATGTTAATATAAATAAAACACTATTGTTCTGTTTATTTTTGTATTTAATATTTTGTCTGTTTTTCAGTTTGTATTTAAAAGTTGGTTTCCCACAATTCCATCGGAGTGGGTGTGGTTACATAATTATGTACGTCAATGTTATGTTAATCAGCGTACAGATTTGTACCTATTTTTCATGGGCCTTTGTCCAGATTTTTGATGTTTCCAGGTTGAGAGGTATGATTATCTTATACTGTTTTAACTGAGGTGATGAAGGCAAAGAGGTGGGATAAAACCATTACAAGCTTGTGGAATAAACATCCCCTTTCAGTTAAACTCAAGTCATTAATCCATATTTTTGAGAAGGAACTAGATGACTACATGGGCACTTCTATGTTCCAAAGCAGGATACAGAGCTTCATGCTCCTTCATGGCCAATAGGTCTTTAGCTTATTCACCAAACTTATGAAGCTATGAACCAACCAATATGTAGAAGGTCTGACTCTGCACCTGCAGTGGAGGCGTGGCTCCCTACCTGTTTGACTTACACAGGCTCCTGACGACATTGTATAACAATTTGTCCTATTCAGAATCTACACTCCAGCTGAAAAGAGACTAGAATTTTGTATGTTGCCATATAGCATGCTCATTATTTTGTGGACCACACAGAATTTTGTCATTTCTAGTCTAGATAATATATTATGCATGTACTTATAATGTACCAGAAATTAATTTTGTATACCATACACATATATTTTGTCTACAGTGAAATTATGTTTTACATAGATTATATGATTGCCAGAAAACATCTCCATGTTTCATTCATCTGTGTACTGTTTGTACCATTTCTTTTATGTTCTTTTTACCAGCCACTAGATTTCTTTCTCTGCTGGTCTCTACCAAACAGATGTCATACCCGTTTGGGATTTCCCAGTCAATACATTTAAATGCATGATAAATAAAATGGCCTTTCCTTTGTAAATGCAATAAGGAAACAGAGCATCAGTTTGGTGTTGTAGGCTCCATTGGATCAAATTGAGTCTAGGAAGGAACCAAGTAATTACAGGCCTGTTTTTAAGTTTTATTTCAGGTAAGGGCATGGACAACTTGTGCATACTGGGGGTTTATTGAATGGTTAGACTCTAACCTACGACACACATCTTGCTGTAACATAATGCAGAAATTGTAGTCCCTCTTCATTCAAATCTGTACATCAGTACTAATGCAGACAAGGGGAAACTTGTTAATACTGTGTATCTGAAATTTAATAAAGTATTTGACTGTTCATCACAAGAGGTTACCAGGAAAAATGATATGGGTGAGTGTTAATATCATTCTGTGGAGGTGCAGTATGTGTCAGCATGTGAAGACATGATTGACAGTGCAGCTTGCCTTATCAGGGATGGCTCACACCTCTCATTCCATGGCTTCTTCTTTCAGGCAAAAGCCCTTGCTGCCTCCATAGTGCCTTTTTTTTATGCACAGCCCATCTAATGGACATCCCAACATAGTAAATATCAATATAGCCATTTCCAACCCTAAATCATATCATGTCAATGTGATAATTTTCAATGTCCAAAGTACTCATAACTGCTTAATCTTGAGGGTCTCCTCTGACTTGAACACATACATGTTTGTGTAGTTGCTGAGACCTGGTTTCAGTGTAAGCATAGTACACTTGAACACATGCATGTTTGTGCAGTTACTGAGACCTGGTTTCAGTGTAAGGTTAGCATACTTGAACACATGCACGTTTGTTTAATTAAAGAAACCTGGATTCAGTGTAAAGGTAACACTCCATCCATACCTGCGTTTTACATCTATCATGCATTCAGGCCTGAAGAAAACTGTGGTGACACTTCTATGTTTGCCAAGGACCACACCACCTCTAGACATATTCCCAGAAGCCCACAAGTTGAACATAACGAGTTGCAACTTGTCCTGAAAAAGGCAAACTATTAGTTTATAGCCTGATATATGACACCCTCTGTGCCCCCCTGATGACCATGTAGATTTCAGCATGTACCTGAAGAATTACCTATTACCAAAGACACCTTTATAATTGGAGATTTCAACTAACCCTCAATAAACTGGAGTGCATTACCTGATATGCTGGGTATACCTAGAGATTCTTAGATTTAATAAATAAAAATGCCATGGAACACACAGATAAACCAACTAAAGGACTTTGCCCAGCAGTTGGCTTTGAAGATTAAGAAGTAGTTTCCTGTGATGCAGTAGTACAAGGTCTGATACTATCAGCTTCAATTGCCTAACTGTGCGACTCTAGGCAAGTCACTTAACCAGACACCATTCCTGGGCAGAGTCTAAAAAGGGTTCATGCAGGTCAGTGCTCTACCCCAGAAAACAAATACAAATAAATAAAACATTCTTGTCATGGACATAACTAAGATGGCACTATATGTACCATGCCACTAGTTTCTCCATCCCTGCTTAAAATCTGAACATAAACATGTAACTTTCTCTTTCAAAACCTCTAAAACCCCTGCAGACAATAATTCTGAATTCAAGGATTTTAACTGGCTAAATCTCCTCAAACTCTATGATGAATTATCCAAATGTACCTGTAATATCTAAAGATATATCAACAACACAGCTGCTATTTATACAAAGGAGTTCTATTCCCACAAAGATAAGTGCCTAGACCTGGCTATCCCTAACAGAGGCAAATATAATGGGACGTTTAAGCACAAACCATCTTCATGATCCAGCAGCTTAAATAAACTCAAATCACAAAAAAAAAAAAAAACTCTAATCACATGACAAATCTAAAATTCCTCACAGTAAATAATTAATCAAGAAAATCAGTAAGGAACTAAAAGCTACTATCAGAGCTAGTAAGCAAATCATTAACTTATATTAGCTTGCAAAGCCAAGGATAACTATAGGTTATTCTTTAGCTACAATATGAAACTAAGAAACTGCACCCAGGAATGTTCTGAATCTATACAAAATAGCACCACCCACTCAGACTAAGTAGGCATAGTAAATGTATTAACAAGTAAATTTGGTCATGAAACAACTGTCTTTAACTCCACAACGTCACAATTCCTTATACCTCTTAACATAACAAAAGACCACATACCGAAGATACCCTGTAAAACCAAAAATGATCCTTTGATTTGCAAAACCATGGAATGCATCATATCTGACCTCATAAACTATAAAATCAAAAACCTTATCAAGCTAGACGGATATTAGTTTGTCTTTGTTAAAAGAAAATCCTGCTAAGTCAGTTTAGTTAACTTCGAGTTCAAACAGCAATCATTCTGTTCACACAACTTATTTGGATCTGGCTAAAACATTCAATACTATACCCCATGCTGCCATCTTAAATAAGCTAAGTGCATTAATAGTAGACACATACATGATCAGGTAGATAGCTTACTGGCTGCAAAATAGAACCCACATAGTTAAAGTGGAAGGCACCTCCTCACAAATTATCTAAGTAATTAGTGGTGTGCCATAGGGCTCAGTATTGTGAACCCACCTTTTTAGCACCTATTTCTTCAATCTCCAGACTGGGAATTAAGGATTTTAGCTAACAAAATTTACAGATAGGTGCAAACTGGGCATTACTGTCAAATATCCATCTAATAGTCATTCATTATGGTAGGAACTAATCCTAATAAACAAGTATGTATGACAAAACATCTACAATTAATTTCAAAACAGAGCAATATTATCACATTTAGCAACTGCCAAAAATATGTGCAACCACAAAATACAGTGTTTATAAATAAAAGTGCTAATTCAAAACTGAAACAAATTATCCTGAAAGTATACCGTCAGCTATTCACATTTTATGGAATCCTTCAAAATAAACTATGCTAATTAAAAATCCATACAATAAATGCTAACTGAACAGTCATGTGATAAGTAATTAATATGACCTAATGATGTGACTATAAAAATTGCATGATTATGAAAACTAGCCATCTAAAATAGTAATATATGTTATAAAAGAAAGAATACACTACTAAATAAATAAAATAAACCAAAGTAGTATTACAATGCAGTTCTTTTAAACTGGAAAGACATCTACATTCAATTCAGTTCAAGCTGCCATAATAATTCCTTTCTTTCTACAACAGCTTTCTAACATCTTCCTCAGAGGATTTTGTACACTTTTTCCAAAGTAAAACTAATGTATTTTTTAAATGCCTGCATATCAAAGTATGCTTATATAATACATTATCCCTACTTTTCTTACTAACTTACTTTTATAACATCAGTAATTTTCTCAGTTCTAAATTTGTTAATCTGTTGTTTTACACTACCAGAAAATTACAGTCTGTCCTCACAATGTTTCCTATACATGATACCTGGTACAAAACTTTCTTCTTGTTAGTAGATAAATTAATTATAGGTTTATTAAAGGAAGTTAAATATTACTTGCAATTTGATTGTAAAGAGAAAGACTGTATGAGAAATTTACAAAATCATACACAGATAAACCCTCATACAGGAAGGTGTTAATTTCTACATTGCATGAATATGATGAAAAATACTTATTAGATTTATCAGATATACCTCGATTCAAACCACTCATGTCAAGTCAAAAGAATGCAAGTGCTTGGATAACAACAGAAGACTAAATAATATACCTGAAAGAAAAGCAGTAAATAAATAAAAAATAATGTAATGATGAAAGTGAAATCTTACATAACAGACTTCAAAGACCTGATAAAGGCATTGATTCTTTATCTTATTTGGATAGACCTTCGCAAGGAGAGGCATCAGGGATGAATTTACAAATGCCTTCTGTAAACTTGCCTGCCTTCAGGACACAGAAGGATAGACCCCTGACTGTGGCCCAAGTGAGTGGGGTTCCGTTAGTGGTCTCTCCAATGGAGTAGTCAAGTAGGGAGGGGAATAAGTGAAATGGAGTGGCCCACTTGCCTCACCGAGGGGATCTGAGTGGATTGTGTTCACTCAGGGACATATCAAATTATGCAACTTCCCGGTGGAGACTGGGAAAATCATCACTCATTCTTCAAGTGAAGGGACAGGGCTACTTAGAGGGAAAAACCCTTGTGGAAGTGAGGGAGCATCCTCTGTGGACAGCCTATCATATATTACACCCCGACATTTTGCCAGGAGTGTGCTGGTAGGTCCAGGGTGAAAACAAGGAATCCATGATGGTTATCTGAATGATGACTTCTGGATGATCCTCACCTTGGTGAGTGGAATGAATGGGTTGATTGACCATGGAGTGGCCTAATGACTGACAAACAGTTGGGCAACTTGACAAGCAAGGCAATGATCAAACTTCCAACTAAACTAAAGTGAAGATGTTATCGGTGCAGAAAAATGCTACTAAATTCTTAAAGAAAAGCACATTTGTATTCAAATATACATTCTGCCAAAAAAAATTGTGGGACAACATCATTTGATCCATCTTAGTCAGATATTAGTTTGAGCATTTTTGCAGAAAAGTACATCTATACAGGATGATGACACTTAGTGAATATATTGATTTATTTGTATTTAATAAATTAGGTATTTACATTGGATAGATTTGAGAATGTTATTGCACAATTTCTGACCCAAACTTACGGTGCTGCATTTTGTTAAGAATACATATGAAACATCTGTCCATCCATATTTACAACCTGTTTTATACAGTTTAGGGTCATTAGAAATTGTAGCCTATTATGGCAGCACTAGCTGAAAGGCCAGGATAATTCCTGTACGTGAGCAATCTGAACATCTAAAATTCACCTATCCACATGTCTTTGAGATGTAGGAGGAAGCCAGGGCCCCAGTGTAAAACCCATTGAGACACAGGAAAGTGCATACAGATTCTAAAGAGAAGTATCCTCAGCCAA
This sequence comes from Protopterus annectens, assembly GCF_019279795.1. Classification (NCBI taxonomy): domain Eukaryota; kingdom Metazoa; phylum Chordata; order Ceratodontiformes; family Protopteridae; genus Protopterus; species Protopterus annectens. The sequence continues at coordinate 1,068,387,614 of NC_056747.1, read as the reverse complement.
GAACTGAACCAGAGATACAAGCACT